>NW_019272269.1:18951-65432 GCF_002738345.1 Cucurbita maxima
AAAAATGTCTCCAACTCAAAAAAAATGTAGTGGGGGTATTATATAAGAACTTATCATAAACGTAGTTAGCTACTATTTTAACTTTTAATTTGAGACAGGAATAAGCTTCAAGTTTTACTTAAGAAAAAGGGGCCATAATGTTAAAATATTGGTTCTGTGGGCAAGATATGTATGAACGTTGCTAGCTTTGTTAGAAAAATTTGCTTATTACTCAACAAATTATCAAAGATGGAAACACAATTTATTAACAAAGCAACCGATTTAAGAAAAATGGAAGGAGTTTCACGGTTACATGGATCTTTGATCTTTTGAACAAATTTCAACCTATTAATGAGATATATAAGCAACCTTTGGGCTATGCTTCTCTCACCCCGATTCATAAAAGAGAAGAAAAAATGGGAAGAACTTTTCAAGTTGTTCTTTTTCTAGCATTGTTTGTGCTTCTACCTCCTTCTGTTTATTCTTTACCGTTGTCAACAAACAGAAGGTGGATCGTTGATTCGACAACAGGGCGTCGAGTGAAGCTTGTGTGCGTGAATTGGCCTTCCCACACACAGAGCATGCTAATAGAAGGTCTCAACCACAGGCCATTAAAAAAGCTGGCAGATGAGGCAATCAAGTTGAGGTTTAATTGTGTACGACTCACGTATGCAACTCAAATGTTCACTCGTTATGCAAATAGGACAGTTGAAGAGAATTTTGACCTTCTCGATTTAGAGCAAGCAAAAGCCGGATTGGCTCAATATAATCCTTTTGTGTTGAACAAGACTATTGCTGAAGCCTATGAAGCTGTTGTTGATGTGCTTGGAGAGAGTGGTTTAATGGTGATTGCCGACAACCATATGAGTCAGCCAAGATGGTGTTGCTCCCTTGACGATGGCAATGGATTTTTTGGAGACCGCTATTTTGACCCTCAAGAATGGCTACAAGGTCTTAGCTTAGTTGCTCAACGCTTTTCCAAGAAACCAACGGTACGTAAAAATTAAGGAAAATTCTCACACTCTTGAAACTAAACTCAAACATTTAAAGACTTCTATAATTTTTCACTAACAAAAGAACATTCTTTTGTTATGACATTTAGGTGGTTGGAATGAGCCTACGAAACGAGATACGAGGAACCAATGAAAATGCAAATGATTGGAACAATTATGTTACTCAAGGAGTAACAACAATCCACAACATTAACCCAAATGTTTTAGTGATTGTTTCGGGCCTAAATTTTGATAATGATCTTCGATGCTTAAAAGAGAAGCCCTTGAATGCAAGCGCCTTAGACAACAAGTTGGTTTTTGAGGTGCACTTGTATTCGTTCAGTGGAGATGCAGAGAGTAAATTTATAAACCAGCCACTAAATAATATTTGTGCAGATATTATCAATGGCTTTGTAGACCATGCTGAATTTGTTAGAGAAGGACCAAACCCATTTCCTTTGTTTGTCAGCGAATATGGGTACGATCAGAGAGAGGTTAACGATGCAGAAAATCGGTTCATGAGTTGCTTCACAGCTCATCTTGCACAAGAAGATTTAGATTGGGCATTATGGACTTGGCAAGGTAGCTATTATTATAGGGAAGGTCAGGCAGGCCCGGCA
Organism: Cucurbita maxima; assembly: GCF_002738345.1. Taxonomy (NCBI): domain Eukaryota; kingdom Viridiplantae; phylum Streptophyta; class Magnoliopsida; order Cucurbitales; family Cucurbitaceae; genus Cucurbita; species Cucurbita maxima. Next base: position 20,543 of record NW_019272269.1, read on the forward strand.
GAAACTTTTGGAGTTCTCGACTCCAATTGGACTCAAATTAAAAATCCAAACTTTGTCCAGAAGTTTCAACTATTGCAGACTATGTTGCAAGGTAAGTATAAATATATTAACGATTTTGAATATATGGATCTATAACAAGTGTAAAAGACATTTTTTTACGGCGCACAGATCCAAATTCCAATGCATCGTTCTCGTATGTTATATATCATCCACAAAGTGGCCAATGCATCCAAGTCTCAAATGACAACAAAGATATGTTCATGGGTAATTGCTCCAACTCAGGTCGATGGACTCATGACAATGATAGCACTCCAATTAGGATGTCAAGCACTGGTTTATGCTTAAAAACAAGCGGAGAAGGCCTTATGCCATCTCTCTCAACAGATTGCTTCGGCCCTCAGAGTTCTTGGAGAGCCATTTCAAACACTAAGCTTCATTTGGCCACCATAACTCAAGATGGGAAGAGCCTTTGCTTGCAGGTTGAAAACTCTAATTCTTCAAAAATTGTGACAAACTCTTGTATTTGCACTGATGGTGCTCCAACTTGCCTCGAAGACACCCAAAGTCAATGGTTTGAACTCGTTGAAACCAACACATTGTGAGTTGCTTATGTATTGGGAAGAATAAATATATGACATGCCCGACTTTGAATTGGCCCCTATTTTATCTCTAATTCTATTCATGCTCGTGCTTAATTATAACCGATTTTATTTATCGTACAAACATATACGGAAAATAATACGAACAATAATGATCGTATAAAAGATTGGACATATAATAAACAATAGAAAAAAATTATTGACCATTTAACTACGAATTTAAGCATAAAATCGACAATCCTAATATGACTCCGGCATTTTCAAAACTTGCCTGCCAACACTAAATTCAAATTCAAACAACTACTAGTATATTGGACCAAATTCTCAATTCCCATTTTAAACTAATTAATAAACCAAGCAACATTTGTTGGAACAAGTTTGAACCGTTGGGGTTGAGGATCATCCATGTAACTTCCTTCGTCTTTAAAGCAAATGCATTTCTTCACAACAACTGAAGTACCAGATTCTTTCTCCAAGCAAAAATGGTCTTCGCCAATTGGAGATTTGCTTTCGAAGCCACCGTCCAATTGCTTCCATCACCAGAGCATTCGTCGGATACCACCGGTGCTTTTCCATCTCCGACGGATTTCAAACGCTGCCCGTAGGACAACAACTTCATCGGACTTGCATCTGCACTATGGTTCCATTGGTTCGGAGTGGCACAATCGCCGAGTTAAACTTCTCCTTTATCCTCGGATTTGACACATTGCCCTGATACGGGATGTAGCATTATGTATGGTATTGGTGCTTTAGAATTTGGATCCGCAAGAAACGAGCTTTAGTTTCAAATTCTAACTAAAGAAATATATAAATGTTTGATTTGTTATAATGGAGGGTGAGATTGAGAAGCAACCAATTAACCTTGATTCACTCTCTCGATTAAGTGGAAGCATTTGTTTAAGTGTTGGGGGTACTATCTTTAGTCCATGAGTGATCCTAAACACCAAAACTTTCATCTAATTATCTTAATAATCATTTAAAACTCACCATTCTTCCTTCTCAGACGGTGGCATACTCGTTGTGGCTAGTGTCTTCGTGCGGAATCCTAATGTCGCATCGCTCAAATACTCAAAAGCCACGACGGTGATTTACTACCACGGCGAGGTGATTGGAGAGGGGGAGACGCCGGTGGATTGACGAAGGCAAAGGACACGATGGCGACGAATGTGACGGTGGAGATCGAGGCGGAGGAAATGGATGAGGGTCTGAGTTTGATGGAGGATTTGAAGTCGGGAGGTTTGAATACCAGTAGGCACACAAAAATGCCAGGAAGGGTCAAAATAGTTGGTTTCATCAAGAAAAGGTTTGAGGTAAAAATGAACTGCTCATCTACTTTCAATACTAAAACCCAAATGACTAAAAGGGAAGGTTGTGATAAGCATGCAAAAATTTATGATTAATGAAGAATTATGGGAGGAATTTGAATCCAAATGGCTATTAAGTTCGTAGTGTTGAGTTACGAGTAGTATTAAATTTTTTAATTATGGTACGTAGGTTGTTTATACATTTTTTGGATTATATTACTTTTTACTTTGCTTATGTAACTATATTAGTACGTTGGATCGACAGTGAATTTGTTTGACCATGAGTGAGTGTGACTCCCAAACCTTTGTAACGACTCATGTCTAGGATTTGACATGGTCACGTTGCCTACTCTTTGTTTCTAAGAGTGAAAGCTATTCCCACGAACTAACTCGAGTTTTTCCTGCATGTTTTTTTCCTTGCTCACATGCGTCCTTGAAAAATTCTCCACAGGTTACGTGCATCATAGAATTTCTCCAAGCAAAACATACCTAACCGTGAAGTTCTTATAATTGTGCTGTCGAAAAGGAAAATGAACCTTATTGGTATATGGAGTGACTATCAATTTTCTAAAGTATTTCTTAGCTATCATATCCTCACGATCCCTCTCGTTTGGAAGTGGTTTCGATTCATTCATGTACCCCTCATTTGCTCGGGTGTCACATACCTACCAACTTTCACATTAGATCGTTTTCAAACCACATCTTACTGGGAGAGATACTGCTCTAATACAATTTGTATCGTCTCATGTTCAAGATTCAGAGCCATCAGGTATCGAATCTGGATTACAAATCTTGATCTATCCTAGACATGACGCGTTACAATTTTGGTCGACCCTAAAAGCTTGATCAAACAGTTTAGAATGATCCGTTAATCCAAAACCAGTTCGGTGTAATGGGTCGTCCCTTCAAAAGTTGGCCTGAGTTTAGTGACGTGACTTTTTAAACTTCTCATTAACCCGCCATCAATAAAAAAGAAAGAGAATTTGTTTGAAAAAAGAAGGCCAGATGGCCAATTTATTTTTATTAGTGGGGACATAAATTATAGACTTTCATTTTTTTTCCTTCCACACAATCAAATTCAAAAGGTGACATTTTCCAAGCGAGGGCATCGAGGCTCATAATATAAGTTCTTACCAAACTACTCATCGAATAGCCAAACTACACGTCGAATTGTTTACGGTAAAAAAGACAAAGCAATCTGATTTTATTTATTATATGCTTTGGACCTTCTAAATATGCGACATCAAAATTCAATGTTTAGAATATTCTACTCTCTCCCCTAGAATATATATATATATATATATATTAGTTTGTGCTAGTGTCGTTTAAATCTTTTTTTAACTATGCAATTGGAGACGGACATAGCTCTAATTTGAGTGAACTAAAAAAAGACGTTGAAATCATTATTCCCAACCTTACACTGTGGACAAAATACTGAGAATTGTTAATAATTGAACGTAGGTTTGTTATCATCAAAACATCAATTAATTAGTTGGACATTAAGGGCCAAAAAGCCAACACGGAGAAAGATTGCAACTCAGCATTTGAGTGTCTCGCTTTTGGGTTGTGACTATAGTGTGCTATATTGGGTCGAGAACGTGCATGGGACGGACGCTGCGATGTTGGCTAAAGACATGCACATGGACTGAATTGATCGCGTATCTTGATTAGCTGTTCTGATGAGTTTTTGTCGGGAACACTGATGTTCAACTGTGAACTCCTGGTTCTAACCTAGATTCGTATCCGACCTAATGCACATGGACTGGATTGATCGCGTATCTTGATTAACTGTTCTGATGAGTTTTTGTCGAGAACACTGATGTTCGGCTGTGAACTCCTGGTTCTAACCTAGATTCATATCCGACCTAATTTTTTGCATTTTTAATCTCTCTACATTTTTTTATTCATTCATTTCCACTGCTTCTCCTTTCACTCTATGGTTTCTCTCTGGCAATGGTTTCGCACCACTTGTTCTGCTGTGCTTCCTCTCGTGGGGTTAGGATGATGAGATCCCGTGGGGTCAGGACGATGAGATCCCTACATACAACAGTGACTTTGAGAACAAAATTTCAAATATGAAAAATAGAGGCTTACTGATGTGAGAACTTGACTTGGAGTCGAACAGGGAACATTAATTGTTGCAATTAGGGGACATGGCGTGGGGGTTGGATCGAGAATGTGAAATTTGTTGAGGTTGAAAAAATTTTGGCAGCTCGCCAAAATCCTGTTGAGGACTATTGGGAGTGAGTCTCACATTGGTTAATTTAGTTGAAGATCATGGGTTTATAAGTGAGGAATACTATCTCCATTGGTACGAGGCCTTTTGAGGAAGCCCAAATCAAAGCCATGAGAGCTTATGCTCAAAGTGAACAATATCATATCATTGTAGAGAGTCATGATTACTAACAAATCCATGTGATTACACATCTAAAAGAACCTTTATGTTTTAGGTTCATGAAATTAAGTCCCTCCCTATTGTAAAAAGGACATCAAGGAAAATAATTCTTTTCTTTGTTGGGATGATTATTCTCTATCGAAAAACGAGATGTGAAATACAACTATACAACTTACTGTCCATGGGCACTTTTCATTATATGACCACTCGTATGCAATTTGAATTTTCAAGAGCTTACCATAAAATTTTTCCCCCAAACATGGAGCCCATTGATTTCATTACAAATCTTTTGAATTGGGCCTTTGTTCTTAGCATAGGGGTTTCTTTGGTTTTGGAGTCTTAAAACCTTGGTTCTTTGTTCTTAGCATTCTTTATGCCTTTTCATTGTTTGGGTTTGATAAGCATACTAAATACATGTTCTTAAGGTGGCCTCCTGATTACTTAAAAGTCAAAGTCTCATCTCGAGCTCATTCTTATTTAGGGAAGCATCTAGATTACTTAAAAATCAAAAGCTAGCCTTCGAATTGATTAAAAGTAATGCTAACTTTGAGCTCCTCCTGGATTAGGGTCGTCGCTTAAAAACAAAGGACTATCTTAAAGGTTTACATGAGATAATATCCTTATTGCTTAACAATCAAGTGCTAATCTTTGAGCTCTTCTTGAGTAAGGGTAGTCCTTTGGTTACTTATAAACAAAGGGCTATCCTCAAACTTACCACGAGGTATCATCATGATTTTTTTAAAATCAAAGATAAATATAGAGCTCATCTTGACTTAGGGTAGCCTCTCGATTGGTTAAAATTAAAGTTGAACCCTGAGCATAACATAATCTTTTAACACACCGAAGTAATGGTACTTAATAACCTTTAAGGTATTGAAGGGATTCATTCGATTGCATAATTCTTAAGTTTTATAGATAAGGTATTCTATTCTTTTTCCTTATGTCATGAACCTTTCATAATAATATGCATAAGTTTTTCATGGTATAATAAAATCATAACGTATCCTTTGACAATTCTAGAAGGATCTTGAATCTTGGTTAGGGGTCGTTAGATGTAACGTTATCATTTCCCACAAGCTTTGGCTTAAACACCTAACGTGCTCTAAAAGCTTTGAGATTTTGTAAAATTCTTTTTAAGGTCATACCTAAATAATTTATAAGCTTGAGAAATCATTAGGGTCATAAAAACTTTTTAGGGTTTTTATAGGGGCAATTTGATCATTTATCTCAATTCTTAGGATCATAAAAACTTCTTAAAGTCTTTATAGGGACATTTTGGTTATTTACCTTCTTTGGTTCTTTGCCTCTTCCAAACTTTTTAAAATATTTAGGAGCAATAAACCTCACCAGAAATCCTAACGGTTGAGTCTTAAAATATTTTAAAGATCATTATTAGAATTTTGGTCATTTTACTCTTAAATCTTGGATTAGTACCTAAACACGCTTCAATGGCTTAAAAACTTTATATTATCTTTTACTAAGGGACATTATGATTTATTTTTCATCGATACTTAGTTTAGCTACTTATCCTTATCCAATGATCACCAAATTTCATATATAACCCTAACTTATCATATTATGCCTACCATTAAAATTTCATGGGTAACAAAGTTCGTTTGATAGATTATTTTAACGTTATTAGATTCTCGAGCAAAACGTTTGGTTTAGGTCCTTAACTTTTGGTTCTATACTGTTTTCTTCAATATTCATTTAAATCTAAATTACTTAAGGTTCATATTGCATTCAAATTGATTGTTGCATGTATTTCATAAGAATAGTATAAGATTGCTACTCACTTTATCATTGAAGTTCGGGTCCTTGGTTCTCGAGTTTCGAGTATCTGAATTGCTTCAAAATTTTTTTGGTAGATCCATATTTTAGTGTAGTTTTGATAACCATAAAGAATTTTATGAGAATCGGTCTGAATTGAGTTTATCATTATCTTCTTCCTCGAGATAGAGGAAGAAGTGTGTGGCCTGTTGCGAGGTTGCTCTGAGAATCGTCTTCTACAACCCTTCAATTTCTTCATGAAACTTGAAAACAATATTGCAAGGAAGAGCTAGAGATAAAAAATTCACCTCGTGATGAGGTTTCTTACTTATCTTTCTCTCAACCTTGAGAATTGATTTTGGAAGGATGAGTTCTCGCATATGTCCCCAATTTCTCGATTCTTTCTCTCGACATGAAACTCATTTTCATAGATTCTAAAGGTTATTGAGAAATTCGATCGAGAGCTCTTCAGCCCTTAACTTCTTTATGAAACCTTCTCCTCTCATCCTCTTGAAGCTGATGGTATCTTGGTTTAAAGCATAATGGACCTTAGTGAAAAATTTGGTATTTTTCTAAAATTCATAAAAAACGAATCTTATAAGTTTTTTCTTCGATTCTCCTTGATCTTGAGGTCTTTAGCTTTCGTTGTCTTCATGACAATTCTTATTGAGTGCCTAGAAACTGATGGGTATTAGTTTGGATAGATAAATTTTCTTGTAGTCTCGAATTGAAATTTTAAATTTATTCCCTCCCACGGCCATGAAAACTTAAATTGAGGTAATGTGTTTGAGATGTTTTCAGCTCTCGTGTCTTCATGAAACTTGTTGGGGAGCTAATTTCAAAGTTGTAAGAATTGCTTTGAGGAAATTTGATGGACCGTAGTCTCTTAACTTTGGAAAACCCGAGAGCAATGGAACCCATAATCTAAAAGCTTTCAACTCGAGCTTAAAGAATTTTCAAGACTTAATTCTTGTTTCAAATGAAAGCCCCTACTTAATACTTTACGGAATAAGTTTAAACTAAAAGTGAAACCTCCAAATGGTTGTGAATTTGAAGTTCATTTTTTAGAAATTTCTTTTCGAAATATCTCCTCGGTCAAAGGCTTACCTACTTCGTTCTTTAAATCTAGCTGTTGAATCTGAGTTACCTTTAGTTTTCTTGATCATGCTAAAATTTCATGATCATACTAAAGTTTCAAGTTAATAGTTGGATTTGAAGATGGAAGGATTTTGTGTAGGCGGATCTCAATCCTATGATTCTTTGAAAATTGGTATTTCATTAATTTCTTTTTAGTTGAGTGGTATTTTGGTAATTTAAAACTTTGAATACTTTATCATTATTTTTAGAATTTTAGATTAAAATTCTTTAATCTAAAATTTTCTTAAAAAAATTTTGTGAAGAATTTTGTAAACATGCATTGGGATATTTTTTCCCTTTATGATGCCTACGGACGCGTATGTTATGAAAAGAAAAATGATCGTCATTTTTAACATGATGGTATGATGGTCACTATTCCTATCGGGTGTGCGAAGTGACTGGTGGGTCGTCCATATTTGTACGTATGGGTTGTGTGTAGAATAGTAAATACACATCTAATGACCGCTTAGGATAGTTACCTCAGGAAATAGGACCGCTTAGGATAGTTACCTCAGGAAATAGGTTTTAAATGTTGGTCTCATTCATCATTGCATGTGTTTGCATCTAACCCCAATAGTGGTGTCACTTATTGAGTATTTCTTAAAATACTCAAGCCACGTGTTACTTTTATATTTCAGGTAAATGCAAGGCACCCTTGCACGATTGATGGCGACATCGCAAACTTAAAGACGATGACACATGCATAGGATAGTCGTATTTAGTTTTGTAGAGTATAGGTTAGTGTAGGGTATTGTTTTTTTTTTTTTTTTTTTTTTTTTTTTTTTTTTTTGTTATGTCCATTTTTAATTTATTCTTTTAATATGGTTTTAAAGACCTTTTCTTAGACATATAAGTCTATGGTATTGTCTCATGAATACGTTTTTAAAGAATATTTCCACTCAAGGTATTACATCATGCATGTGGTAGCGACTTTAGGTTAATAGAAAACTAGGATCGTTACAACATTCATGTCTAGCATTATTTGTGTAGGATGATGGCTTGAGGTGGTTGCTAGACAGCTTGAGCTTGCAGTTTCGAAGTAAGACAAGATAGATGAAACAGAAAGCACCATGACGGTGCCTTCCAAAGAACCATTCACATTAGAGGAATAGTGTCACTGGTTGCAAGTAGAGAAGCCGAGAGTCGAGAAGAGACAAGCGTCGGCCAAGTCAAAAAATTGTACACAATGTAAGTCCTTATGGGGGGGACAACCTTGCTGCAAAGAGGCAGCTGAGTTCGAGCGGGGGAGAGCAACATCAATAAGTCTCTCACCCCGCAAAGGTATTCGGACATACTAGCACACATGTATTCCTTGAGCCACCACCTTGTGCCTAGGGTGGATGACTCCACAAACAGATGTCAAGACCAATATCCGCTCGAGAAGTGAGCATCAAGCTAGAAGTTCAAGTACAACAATAGTCACACGAAGGTGGCAAAGTACAAAGAGTTGGCCAAAAGACAGCGCCAACAACTGAAGAGACTGTCAAAGAGTTTGACTTTGCTCAATAGGAGAAGTGGTCGCTTCCAAAGAGTGTTGCGGCTGGGCTTGCGAGCCCCACCCCGAGGGATGCACTAGTTCACAGGAGAAGTGGTCGTGACCAAAGAGTGTCGCGACTGGGCTTGCGAGCCCCACCCCGAGGGGTGCACTAGTTCACAGGAGAAGTGGTCGCGACCAAAGAGTGTCGCGGCTGGGCTTGCGAGCCCCACCTCGAGGGGTGCACTAGTTTATGTGATCCACAGAGGATACACACACTGGGGCCAAGTTGGCCACAATAGGGCAAAAGTTCCCTTCTAAGTCCATAATCGGCTGGGGAGTGCCTGCAAAGAGAGTCAGCCTCACCCACAACTATGGCAAACGCTGAAGAGTCACGTCTACGTTGCGAGTCTCGGTGGCCGAGTCCAAGATGGGCGAACAACAGAAATAGGTCCGAAAGGGGATAGCCGTAGATAAAGGAACAAGCTAAAGTGAGACAAGTTCACCCAACAACTGACCAAGTCAAGAGTCAGAACGTGGTGCCACCTGACAAAAAGAGAAGTCAGAAGCATCCACTCGAACTTGTCCCAAGTTGGCATAAGACGTCAGCAAGAAGAGTATTATGACAAAAGATCGTCAGGTGCTCAACAATAGTATACTTTTTTGAAGCACAACCAAATCCAACGAGTCGAATCGCCAATATACAAAGAGTTGGATCGTCATCGCGACGATGCCGAGATTGAGTGGGGGAGAATTTCACAATAGGTGGGGTGAATGCGCCCGAGAAAGTCATCGAGGACGATGACAAAATTAAGTGGGGGAGAATGTCACAATCTGCAATATGATTGTGACTCGAGTAAGTCATCGAGGACGATGACTAAGTTAAGTGGAGGAGAATGTCACAACCATAGTATGAAGAGAGTAGGTTGTGACCCTCACGCCATGACAAGCAAAGGGGCGTCCCCTCAAGAGACGCCCCATCCGGCCATATGCGGGCCAACATAGAAGAATGCCATGATGCGATCGAGGAGGATGATGCATCATCTAACACACCACCACGCAAAGTGAGTATTGAAGACATGTTGAGACATAAGCATAACAGAGATGTGAGCATAGACATGTAGGACAAGATAGGCTTGTTGAAGGGCTAGGTAGGGCCCCGAGCCTTAACCTCAAAAGTCGGGGTTTTGGAAGGAATTTGGGCATGCGGTTTGGGAGTTAAGTCTGTTCATATGAAATATGAATGCTCGCCAAGTTTGGTGTTAATCAGACATTGGACGGACAATGCACGACACCGTATGACACCTCACCAAAATCATGTCTACACCTGGTAGAATGAAAATGGCTCAAAATGTATTATATGGGGTACCATGGTGTTAGCTCTCCACCACCCCTGGGCCCTTTGGCCTAAGTGAGCTACCGTGTGGCACATACGTGTGTCACAGTGTGGGCGAGCGTGCCGAGACGAGTGTCTCGGGCGACTTTCTTTGAAATGGATTTTTGAAGGACAGTACCGGACGGCACGGGTGTGCCGGTATTGCGCCATAGCCTGCGTTTGGAGGTTGCTACATACACCCGCTATCCGGGAAGGTATCTGTAAATGACTCGGCATGGGCACGGGAGGGCCTTTGCCTCGATAGAACCCAGATGGATGGATGTTCGGGAAGTCCCGATGAGATGAACGACACGCGGGCCCATTCTCGATGGCGTGACCGAATGAGTTATGATGGCCGACGACATCCCGACACTCGGGATGGCGCCAAGACATATGGACTCTATCGTGGGGATCGAGATGACAAGATGAGATGCGGCGTTATATTGAGAGACCTTAGCCCGAGTAGAGGCAAGGTCGAGCCGAATGAGTTGGTCTAGCGTAGAGGCAAGTCGAATGTGTCGCAGACGATTGAACATACACGCACAGGCGAAGTATGTGGTTGAACAAGCTTGGATTCCGCACAAGCGATGTTCGATTGGCGAAGACAAACCTTGCCTAAGGTCCAACGAAGCCACAAAGCCAGGGCGAAAAATACATATGGGGCTTAATTCCCCTTAAGGCTAGTCGTGAGCGTGTATAGATCACGACGCCGCACGGTCAAGAAGTTAAGACCGTGATAGTTAACCCTGTTCACCCCCTCTAGGGTTGCCATATCGATCCAACACAGTGTACATGATAAGCCGCTCCCTACACGTAGCTCGTGTGCACCTCTATCTCAAATTGTTGGCTCTAGAAACTCTTATCTCCCTACATGTAGCTTAAACGACTCAAATTTAAATGGGAGACTTGTAATTATTTTTTTATAAATTTCAATAGAAGTTGAATATCGATAATAATTTTTTTCCCGTTGTATATTATACTTTAAATGGTTGAACTTTAGAGAGAAAAACAAGTGAAGACATTGAAAGTTAATGCAAAAGTAAACAACAAAATCGCATAGAGACAATTCATAACATTCAATCTATAACGACCCTATATTCCTATTTAACCTAAAGTTGTTAGTGTATACATATCATAAACATATTATGTGAAAAAAAATACTTGATTCAAAACTTTATCATAAAACATTGTCATGGACTTACATGTTTTCTAGAAGGTCTTTAAAATAAAATACCAAAAAATGAAATAACATAAAGTAAAATTGTCCTATACTAACCTATATGCTACTAAATTAACTGCATACTAACATATAGTCTACGAAATTAAAATTTTTGCAAACTCCTCTATGCATGTGTCATGGTCTCCTGGATTGCGATGCCACCGTCAACCGTACAAGGGAGCCTTACCTTTACCTAGGAAAATAAGAGTAGCACATGACTTCCTATTTTGACAAATACTCAGTAATTGGCCCCGCTATTGAGGTTAGATGCAAGTACATACAATCATGAGTGAGACTTATCATATCAGTTTATATTTCTTAGGCACCTATACTAAGCGAGTTAATTTGATGCATATTTACTGTTCTACACACTGTCTACACATATGAGTATGAACCCATCAGTCGTTTCGCACACCTCTTAGGCCCCTTTCTTGTCAGGCGAGCATTATTTGGGAGCCGTTGATGTCTGACACTCGTTAGGAATAGAGACCTTCGAAGTATTATAATAAATATAATGATCGTGCCGTTGCCTTGTAGTGTACACATTCGTACCATCGTAAAAGATGAAGGGGATATCTTTCAATGCATGAACACACAATGATACATGAGGTCCCAACATTTTTCCTTTCATATTCTAATAACCCCTCTAGCATTTTCCTATATATCATATCATTCTATCATAACATTAATGTGTATATCGCGGTTGTGCATTATGCCAATTTATCAGATTGCTTGTCAATCATATCATACCATATATCTCATCATGTCAAACATATGTCATATCATAAACTTACCATGTATTCTAACGTATCATATAGCATTGTATAGCATCATCACATCACAAAATGACATCATCATACATCGTACATCATCATCGTACAATATAGTTACAACATCATAAATATAAAGAATAAATGACATGTGCAAGGGCCACTAGGCACCTATCATCATACATTAAACAAATTGTATGATCTATCCGATAGTAAGACCACTTACTTTGTTGGCCTTAGCCGGTGTTCTCCCTAAATTCAAGTACGCTTTTTGTCCCTCGAAATTTCTCCTAGTATTACCGATTGTCGTTTCCTATTAGAACGTCCATCTTGTTAATTAGTAACTACAATTTCTTAACTCAGTTTAACATAAATCGAGAAATTGAACCTTATACTAACCTTAATTTCCTTAAACAAGGTCAATTTCAGCCTCAGGATAGTCAGAACAAAAAATATTGGGCAAAATACCCTTTAGTGAGCTGAGAGCTTGATTTTGAGCCGCAAACCTGAGCCTAACTGACTGAGTCGCATAAGCCGAAGAAGTTTATGGCTGCAAGCATGATGCAGGGTGCAATGAGACGCAAACGTGTTTTTTTGGCGATTGATTTTTTTTTTTTTTTGTTTTGTAGGTGTTACAGAATTTGTTTGTGTTTCATTTTCTAAAATTGTATATAAATTTCAAATCATTCATTTTTGTGCTTGAAATTTGTCTATAAAATCTAGAATTTGGTATTCAGGTTGACGTCATTAGTTTATTCTTCAATAACAACTATAATACTTTATTCAGATGTACTCATTTTTACATCTTTAGAGTAGTATTAGAGCATGCACACAACTTATGTAGAAAAGAAAAGATTTTATGTGATGTAAGGCGAAAGTATGGATTTGTCTAAGGATTCCATGGATGAATGAGCTCCAATACCTTTGTATGACTATTATATAAAGAAAAACCCTTCTCATCTGCACGCCAAATGCATTGAAAATAGTCGCATCGGTATTGAAGCCAAATATGACTCTCTAGCCAAAAAACCTCGAACGAAAGCTTCCCATAATTGCTGCTAAAGTTGCACCAAAACAATGTTGTCTCCCAAAAATTCTCATTGAATTCCCAGCTGTATTGGTATTTGAACTGAAGAATATGCTCCCCTAAATCAGAAAGTTAGGACATGGACATAAATTCAATTGAAAAAATGATGAAAAAAAAAGAACTATAACCGTTTATACAACTACATAGTCAAATGTTCAATTAAATAAAAAATCCTAAATATCAATTTGTGCTTAATTCAACTGGCTGAGACTATATATGCTTGAATGGAGAGGTCGAAGTACTCTTCAAACTCACCCAGTTGATTAACAAACAAACCCAAAAAAAAAAAAAAAAAAAAAATTAACCCAACCTAAAAGAAAGTTGTAATTAAACCCTTCAAGATTAAAAGGAAAATTGTAAAAATTGTGAACCTAATTTTTCAATAATCAAATTCATATTTTCTACCCAAATTTGTATTTTTTTTTTCCACAAATTGGGATAAAAAATGAACATGGATCTAGAACTTTTTTAATGTTGGATATTATACCGAGTTTTGAAATTCCACAACCCTTAAATAAAAAAATAAAAAAAAAAACTATCTATACCATAAATTTAAATATACATAAAATAATATGGTTTCGTTGTATAATTTATCATCGTGCAACACTCTTATTTACCTAAATCATCTTTTTTTGATTTGCAATGGACCAGTAAAGGTCCGTCTTGATAATTAAGAATCGTCACTTTCCAAGGAGAAAGTGGATATTGCCTTGCAAAACAAGTGAAAACATTAAAAGTTGAGGCAAAAGTAAATAATAAAATCACACCGAGATTATTCATAACCTTAGAATTCTTTTGTGTTTCATTGGGATCCTTTTGAACTCTATATATATATATTTGATCATTGCACTTAAACAAAATACCTTTTTAACAACTTTTAAAGATAGATTTTTAGGTAAAAGGCTATTAGAAAATTGAAAAAAATTGAAAGGATATTAAGCGTGTTTATTTGTTAGGTTACACTTTATTTAGCAAGGAATCACACACATCCCCAAACTTATGTTACCCTTTTTTTCTCTCCCAACTAATCATATACTTTTCCAAACTCCAATGGTATGTCTCCTTCTCAAGTTTTTCTATTTTGGTGCTAGAAATTTTTGAGTAATATCTAGAGTACATATTCATTTTGAAGTAAGTATTTTGTTTTTCGATAACAACTCAGATATTTCATTGCCATACATGCACTATTTTTTAAAAAGTCTCCGGTATCATTAAGAACTCAAATGTTCAATAGACTTGTTTTTATTAGATTAGTATTGTAGTAAGCACACAACTTCTAAAAAAATGAAAAGATTTCATGTGGGGCGAAGAAAAGGTTATGGTTTGGTTTAAGAACTCCAAACATAAATGATCGAATAACTTTGTTTTACTATAATCAAATAAAAAACCCTTTTCATCAACATCACAAATGCAGTGCCAATAGTTGCATCGTTCTTGATGCCCAACTTCATTATCCGGCCAAAATACCTTAAACCAAGCATGTCCAAGATTGCTACTAAAATAAAAAGAAAAAGAAAGAGAAAGGACAAGGCCTCCAAAAATGCTGGAGTTAATTAAACTTTTAGTTGAACGATATCATTTTATCATTTATTATGCCTTAACCCCATTTCAAGAGACTCCTTAGCTCGAATTGGGTTTCAACGAGAAGATTTAAGTTAGCATTAAAAAAGTATAGTGACTCCGTTTTAAGTCAACTAAACAAGTCATTTTACTATTGGATGTCTAAGGGCTTAATTGAATGACTTCTGTGTTGTATGAATGACACGTATCTTGTGACAGCATCGTAGTTTTATAATGCTATTATTATGCTATGTTATAAAATTATGACTCATATGTCATGCTATGACTCATGTATATTCCACGCAACTTATTTATTTCTCCACTATGCATGGAATTATTTTTCCATTACGCATGTAATTGAATATACATAAGAAAGACAACACAATAAAAAAGATATTTTACAAAATCAATCGGTTCTGGCTCCTCTTATAATATACGTTAAACTCATTTTAAACTTGCATTAATAGTAAAAACAAAATTAATTAGTTATGCACTTAATTAGACACTCATTGTTATTAATGCATGATACATTATATTATCTCAACTCATTAATAACAAGTTTTTGAGTAGGCTCAAATACTTACCGTGTCCTCTTCCCTTTCTTCTCGACTTGTCCTCTCGTTTTTATGGTGTTTTAACGTCATAGAGTTTTCTACAATGCATATCCATTATGTTTCCATTTTTCTGAAACCTATATCCCATTTGTAATGAAAATACATCCAAAACTAGGGTTATTGAGCTTACTATTATGTATCTTGTGCCCTTGTCGTGTTATTTCCTTGCTACAATCTCCCTCGTACTGTGTCCACGCATGTCTTTTAGTCTTCGTCCGCTTACGCTCGTTGGAAAAATACAACTACCTTTTTGTTTTCTCCTCGTTCTCTCTGTTACTAACTCTTTTCTCATGCAGTAGCGTTTTGTAGGGGTCGGGGGAGAGCGTGTCCGAGAGGAGAGCGAGAATTCTGGTGCCTCGCTAGAATTCTCCAGACTTTTCCGGTGACTAAGTTTTTTTTTTATGGTCGTTACAAAGTTTGTCAAAGTCAACCAAGAGGCAAAAAAAAAAAAATTATTTTGACCCTACATTGATGAACCCTAATTAGCTGTTAGACCGCAAGTGTTTTTTGGTATTAGATTATAATTTTTTATTATGTTGTTCTCTTGGAGGAGTTTCGCTGAAGATTCATGAAGAACACCAGAGTTAATTCAAATTAGAAGACGACGTTCCGATGTACATCAAGAATTGTAAGATTTATAGTTTTGGATCATCTTTAGATACAGATATTCCATGAAGAAATCGAGTCCTAAAAAGCTCAAGAATTGGCTGCCCAACAAAAAGTTCTTTGGTTTGAATTCTGGCGACAAAAAGTTTTGCGGTGAACTTTGTTGAACACAACTCTTTGTGGGAAACACTCGCACTATTTATTAAGACCAATCTAGAAGAGATTACAACACAATTTGTATGATACTACTGCATTGTTGGTTGTATTTCTTGAGATGAAAACCTAAATAGGGTGGATGGTATTTATACTCTATGATAGTCCATCTATTTCTAAAATTTCTCACCCTTTTCTCCTAAAATATCTAAATCATTTTTTCTAAATATTAGGTATATTTATTTAAAAAATCACTAATTATTTCCGTAACATAAACATACAAGGACTCATACAATGGTTGAGTTTAACCCTATTGGGATAGTGATATATTTTAACACTCACCATCAACACTAGTTCTCATTCGTCGCACCATGTTGAGCTGGCAACGTAAGCTCTCATGTGAGCCATTTTGTAAACAAATATATCAATTGGTCTTCTACATCTTGAATTCTTCCTTTAGGACTTTTGCTCTAATGAAATGGTAGTCCACCTCTAAATTTTTTGTTCTAGCATGAAACACAGTATTTTCTACTAGACAAATCGCAAATTGGTTATCGCAATTAAGTGGTATTGGATAGTAAATTTTTTTGTGCCAATCTTCCATCAAGAGTTTCAGCTATGAACTTTCCTGAGCTACTTCAGCTGCTGCTCTGTACTCTGCTTCTCTAGTTGACAATGATATTGTTCGTTGTCTTTTTCTACACCAAGAAGTTGTTCTCGAATCGAGCTTAACCACATTCCCAATGCTTAACTATCGAGTGTTGTGGTATCTGGCTAGCTTACAATTTTCGCTTCTTTTGTACAAAAAAAATCATAATTGATCATACCTTTGTCATATCTCAAGATTCATCGAGCCGCATTCAAATGAAGCTTCTTTGGACTTTGCCTAACTAATGAATCCAACTTCATTTTCAAATCCATTTGGTTGGTTCATGTAGATCTCCCGGTTCAACTCTCCATGCAAAAAAATATACTTCATATCCATCTGCCATAATTCTCAATCTTTATTTGCCACAGGTTTTGGAGGAACTTGTACGAGAATGTTTTTTTTATTTGCCACAGGTATTGGAGGAACTTGTACAAGAATAATCTTTTTATTTGCCACGGGTATTGGAGGAACTTGTACTAGAATGATTTTTTTATTTGCCATAGGTATTGGAAGAACTTGTACGAGAATGATCTTTTTATTTGCCATAGGTATTGGAAGAAGTTGTACGAGAATGATCTTTTTATTTGCCACAAGTATTGGAGGAACTTGTACGAGAATGATCTTCGCCACTGGACTAAACGTTTGATCATAGTCTAGTCCATATTTTTTTAAAGAACTCTGGGGCTACATTATTATGTAAATCCACTTGCAAAGATGGGCTTGATATCTCTTGGTATTGGTACTAATTCCCAAGTTTTCTTTTGTGACAAGGCTATAATTTCTTATTTTGCTACAAAGCTATAATTTCTTCCTCATTGGCACGCTCCTACTTTCAAACCATAGGCATGGCTCTTTAACTTCATTTTCTATAAGAGAAAACCATGTCGTTTAATATTTTATTTCTTTAGGATTGATCTCTTATATTTAAAAATATTCGTTTCCAAAGTTTGTCTAAAAACTAATTTATATCAATTTCTAGGCAGGAACGTTTCCAAAGTTTGCCTAAAAACTAATTTATAGTCTTACATGGGATAGCTTACTCTTGTAATAGGATAGCTTACTCTTGGAATAAGTGGAATAACTTACAGGCCGAGGGGGATTTGAATCTACAATCACTTGATTAGAAGTAAGGCGCCTTATCCATTATACGACCACTCGTATTCAAATTGAATTTTCAAGAATTTACTATAAGATTTTTCCCCCAAACATGGAGCCCATTGATTTTGTTACAAATCTCTCAATTGGACCTTTGTTCTTAGCATAGGGGTTTCTTTGGTTTCGGAGTCTTAAAACCTTGGTTCTTTGTTCTTAGCCTTCTTTGTGTCTTGACATTGTTTGGGTGTGTGATAAGCTTAATAGATACATGTTATTAAGGCAACCTCCTAATTACTTAATAGTCAAAGTCTCATGCTCATTCTTATTTAGGGGAGCATCTAGATTACTTAAAAATCAAGAGCTAGCCTTCTACTTATTTAAAGTAAAGTGCTAACTTTGAGATCCTCTTAGATTAGGGTAATCATCTGGTTGCTTAAAAACCAAGGACTGTCCTTTAGGTAAATTTAGATTAGGGTAATCCCCTGGTTGCTTAAAAACCAATGACTATTCTTAAGGTTTACCTAGATAACGTCCTCACTGCTTAACAATCAAGTGCAAATCTTTGAGCTCTTCTTGAGTAAGGTAGTACGCTGGTTACTTAATAACCAAAAGCTATCCTAAAACTTATCACGAGTATCATCCTAATTTCTTAAAAATCAAGGATGAATATAGAGCTCATCTTGACATAGGGTAGCCTCTCGATTGGTTAAAAATTAAGGTCGAACCCTATGCATAACATAATCTTATAACACACTAGGGTGATGGTATTTAATAACCTTTAAGGTATTTAAGGGATTCATTCGATTACATAATTCTTAATTTTATTAGATAGGGGAATTCTAATCCTTTTCCTTATGTCATGAACCTTTCATAATAACATGCATAAGTTTGTCATAAAATTACGTGTTCCTTGACTATTCTAGAAGGATCTTAAATCTTGGTTAGGGATCATATTCCTTGACTATCATTTCTCACCGGCCTTGGCTTATACACCTAACTTTTTCTAAAATCTTCGAGATTTTGTAAAATCCTTCTTAAGGTTGTACATAAGTAATTTATAAGCTTGAAAAATCATTAGGGTCATACAAACTTCTTAAGGTCGTCTTTATAAGGGTATTTTGGTAATTTATCTATATTCCTTGGTTTTGGTTCTTAGCCCTTCCAAACTTTGTAAAATCTTTGATAAAAATAAACCTTAATGAAAACTGAAGTCAGCTTGAAAAAATATTTTAAAGATCTTTAGGGGTATTTTGGATAAGCTACCTATCCTTAACCAATAATCACCAAATTTCATATATAACCCTAATATATCTTATTATGCCTACCATTAAAATTTCATGGTTAACAAAGTTCGTTTGATATGTTATTTTAACATTATTAGATTCTCGAGCAAAATGTATGGTTTAGGTTCTTAACTCTTTGTTCTATATTGTTTTCTTCTATATTAATTTAAATTTAAATTACTTAAGGTTCATATTGCATTCATATTGATTGTTATATGTATTTCATTCGGGTCCTTGGTCCTTGAGCTTCGGGTATCTGAATTGCTCCAAATTTTTTTTGGTAGGTCCATATTTTAGTGTAGTTTCAAGAACCCTAAAGAATTTTATGAGAACCCATCTGGGTTGAGTTTAATTGGAAAAAAAAAAAAAAAAAGTTGTGTCATATTTTAAGACAGACATGGCTAGTTCAATGTCATTATCGTCTTCCCCGGAAGAAATGTGTGGCCTGTTGTGAGGTTGCTCTCAAAATCACCTTCTACATACCATTGATTTCTTCATGAAACTTGAAAATCATGTTTCAAGGAAGAACTAGAGATCAAGAATTCACCTCGTCATGAGGTTTCTTCCTTATCTTTCTCTCAATTTTGAGAATTGATTTTGGAAGGATGAATTATTGCATATGTCCCCAATTTTTCGATTCTTTCTCTCGACATGAAACCCATTTTCGTAGATTCTAAAGGTTATTGAGAAACTCGATCGAGAGCTCTTCAGCCCTTAACTTCTTTATGAAACCTTCTCCTCTCATCCTCTTGAAGCTTATGGTATCTTGTATTAAAGCTTAATAGACCTCAGTCAAAAAATTTGGTGTTTTTCTAAAATTCATAAAAAAAAACGAAGCTTATAAGTTTTTTCTTCGATTCTCCTTGTTCTTGAGGTTTTTAGCTTTCGTTGTCTTCATGAAACTTCTTATAGATTGACTGGTTGTTGGCTTGGAGAGATAAATTTTCTTGTAGTCTCGAATTGAAATTTTAAATTTATTCTCTCCTAGAGCCATGAAAACTCAAATTGACGGAATGTGTTTAAGATGTTTTCAGCTCTTGAGTCGTCATGAATCTTGTTGGGGAGCTAATTTCAAAGTTGTAAGAATTTCTTTAAGGGAATTTGATAAACCATAGTCTCTTAATTTTGGAAACTTGAGAGCAATGTAACTCATAATCTAAAAGCTTCCAACTCAAGTGTAAAGAACTTTCAAGACTTGATTCTTGTTTCAAATGAAAACTCCTACTTAATACTTGAAAACTCCTACTTAATACTTTATAGATGAAGCTTAAATTTGCCGTGAAACCACCAACTCATCCTGAATTTGAAGTTCATTTCTTAGAAATTTCTTTTGAAAATATCTTCTCCGATCAGAGGCTTGCCTACTTTTTTCTTTAAATCTAGTTGTTGGATCTGAGTTACTTCGAGTTTTCTTGATCCTGTTAAAATTAGAGCTCAATCTAATAGTTGAATTTGAAGATCGAAGGGTTTTGTACAGGCTAATCTCGAACGTATGATTCTTTGAAAATTGATATTTTCATAATTTTTTTTAGTTTAAAAGTATTTTGGTAATTTAAAACTTTTGAATACTCAACATGCATCTCGATATTTTAGATGCCTCCGATAAAGTGTTGCCACCTTAGGAACATGTATTTAGTAAGCTTATCACACACCAAAACAATGCCAAGACACAAAGAATGCTAAGAACAAAGAACCAAGGTTTTAAGACTTCGAAACCAAAGAAATCTCTATTCTAAGAAAAGATCCAATTCAAGAGATTTGTAACAAAATCAATGGGCTCCATGCTCTTGAAAATTCAATTTGTATACGAGTTATCACATAATAAAAGGCGCCCATGGCCTAATGGATAAGGCATCTGACTTCTAATCAGGCGATTGTGGGTTCGAGTCCCACTGGGCGTGTAAGCTTTATCTAATGGTCAACATGGAATTGTTTATTTTTCTAAAATTCATAAAAAACGAATTTATAAGTTTTTTCTTCGATTCTCCTTGATCTTGATGTCTTTAGCTTTCGTTGTCTTCATGACAATTCTTATTGAGTGCCTAGAAACTGGTGGGTATTAGTTTGGAGAGATAAATTTTCTTGTAGTCTCGAATTGAAATTTTAAATTTATTCCCTCCCACGGCCATGAAAACTTAAATTGAGGTAATGTGTTTGAGATGTTTTCAACTCTCGGTGTCTTCATGAAACTTGTTGGGGAGCTAATTTCAAAGTTGTAAGAATTGCTTTGAGGAAATTTGATGGACCGTAGTCTCTTAATTTTGGAAAACCCGAGAGCAATGGAACCCATAATCTAAAAGCTTTCAACTCGAGCTTAAAGAATGTTCAAGACTTAATTCTTGTTTCAAATGAAAGCCCCTACTTAATACTTTACGGAATAAGTTTAAACTAAAAGTGAAACCTCCAAATCGTTGTGAATTTGAAGTTCATTTTTTAGAAATTTCTTTTCGAAATATCTCCTCGATCAAAGGCTTACCTACTTCGTTCTTTAAATCTAGCTGTTGAATCTGAGTTACCTTTAGTTTTCTTGATCATGCTAAAATTTCATGATCATACTAAAGTTTCAAGTTAATAGTTGGATTTGAAGATGGAAGGATTTTGGGTACGCGGATCTCAGTCCTACAATTCTTTGAAAATTGGTATTTCATTAATTTCTTTTTAGTTGAGTGGTATTTTGGTAATTTAAAACTTTGAATACTTTATCATTATTTTTAGAATTTTATATTAAAATTCTTTAATCTAAAATTTTCTTAAAACAATTTTGTGAAGAGTTTTGTAAACATGCATTGGGATATTTTTCCCCTTTATGATGCGTACGGACGCGTATGTTATGAAAAGAAAAATGATCGTCATTTTTAACATGATGGTATGATGGTCACTATTCCTATCGGGTGTGCGAAGTGACTGGTGGGTCGTCCATATTTGTACGTATGGGTTGTGTGTAGAATAGTAAATACACATCTAATGACCGCTTAGGATAGTTACCTCAGGAAATAGGTTTTAAATGATTGGTCTCATTCATCATTGCATGTGTTTGCATCTAACCCCAATAGTGGTGTCACTTATTGAGTATTTCTTAAAATACTCAAGCCACGTGCTACTTTTATATTTCAGGTAAATGCAAGGCACCCTTGCACGGTTGATGGCGACATCGCAAATTTAAAGACGATGACACATGCATAGGATAGTCGTATTTAGTTTTGAAGAGTATAGGTTAGTATAGGGTATTGTTTTTTTTTTTTTTTTTTTGTTATGTCCATTTTTAATTTATTCTTTTAATACGGTTTTAAAGATCTTTTCTTAGACATATAAGTCCATGGTATTGTCTTATGAATACGTTTTTAAAGAATATTTCCACTCAAGGTATTACATCATGCATGTGGTAGCAACTTTAGGTTAATAGAAAACTAGGATCGTTACGACATTCATGTCTAGCATTATTTGTGTAGGATGATGGCTTGAGGTGGTTGCTAGACAGCTTGAGCTTGCAGTTTCGAAGTAAGACAAGATAGATGAAACAGAAAGCACCATGACGGTGCCTTCCAAAGAACCATTCACATTAGAGGAATAGTGTCACTGGTTGCAAGCAGAGAAGCCGAGAGTCGAGAAAAGACAAGCGTCGCCCAAGTACAAAAATTGTACACAATGTAAGTCCTTATGGGGGGGACAACGTTGCTGCAAAGAGGCAGCTGAGTTCGAGAGGGGGAGAGCAACATCAATAAGTCTCTCACCCCGTAAAGGTATTCGGGCATACTAGCACACGTGTATTCCTTGAGCCACCACCTTGTGCCTAGGGTGGATGACTCCACAAACAGATGTCAAAACCAATATCCACTCGAGAAGTGAGCATCAAGCTAGAAGTTCAAGTACAACAATAGTCACGCGAAGGTGGCAAAGTACAAAGAGTTGGCCAAAAGACAGCGCCAACAACTGAAGAGACTGTCAAAGAGTTTGACTTTGCTCAATAGGAGAAGTGGTCGCTTCCAAAGAGTGTTGCGGCTGGGCTTGCGAGCCCCACCCCGAGGGATGCACTAGTTCACAGGAGAAGTGGTCGCGACCAAAGAGTGTCGCGATTGAGCTTGCGAGCCCCACCCCGAGGGGTGCACTAGTTCACAGGAGAAGTGGTCGCGACCAAAGAGTGTCGCGGCTGGGCTTGCGAGCCCCACCTCGAGGGGTGCACTAGTTTATGTGATCCACAGAGGATACACACACTGGGGCCAAGTTGGCCACAATAGGGCAAAAGTGCCCTTCTAAGTCCATAGTCGGCGGTGGAGTGCCTGCAAAGAGAGTCAGCCTCATCCACAACTATGACAAACGCTGAAGAGTTGTTGTATTATTCGGTGAGAGGAAATTTGTTGTTGGAAGAAAAATGCGTAACAAAGGAGAGAGAGAATAACTGAATTCTGACTGCCTTCAAAATCAGGTTGTTATTTATTGTGAACAAATCCCCTATTTAAAATATAAATTATTATAAATATGGGTGGAGAGTGGCCAACTAAATATGTGCCACTCCCTACAAAATTTCCGTCTAAAATTTTGCTTTCGAAGCCACCGTCCAATTGCTTCCATCACAAGAGCATTCCTCGGATACCACCGGTGCTTTTCCATCTCCGACGGATTTCAAACGCTGCCCGTAGGACAACAACTTCATCGGACTTGCATCTGCACTATGGTTCCATTGGTTCGGAGTGGCACAATCGCCGAGTTAAACTTCTCCTTTATCCTCGGATTTGACACATTGCCCTGATACGGGATGTAGCATTATGTATGGTATTGGTGCTTTAGAATTTGGATCCGCAAGAAACGAGCTTTAGTTTCAAATTCTAACTAAAGAAATATATAAATGTTTGATTTGTTATAATGGAGGGTTAGATTGAGAAGCAACCAATTAACCTTGATTCACTCTCTCGATTAAGTGGAAGCATTTGTTTAAGTGTTGGGGGTACTATCTTTAGTCCATGAGTGATCCATAACACCAAAACTTTCATCTAATTATCTTAATAATCATTTAAAACTCACCATTCTTCCTTCTCAGACGGTGGCATACTCGTTGTGGCTAGTTTCTTCGTGCGGAATCCTAATGTCGCATCGCTCAAATACTCAAAAGCCACGACGGTGATTTACTACCACGGCGAGGTGATTGGAGAGGGGGAGACGCCGGCGGATTGACGAAGGCAAAGGACACGATGGCGACGAATGTGACGGTGGAGATCGAGGCGGAGGAAATGGATGAGGGTCTGAGTTTGATGGAGGATTTGAAGTCGGGAGGTTTGAATATCAGTAGGCACACGAAAATGCCAGGAAGGGTCAAAATAGTTGGTTTCATCAAGAAAAGGTTTGAGGTAAAAATGAACTGCTCATCTACTTTCAATACTAAAACCCAAATGACTAAAAGGGAAGGTTGTGATAAGCATGTAAAAATTTATGATTAATGAAGAATTATGGGAGGAATTTGAAACCAAATGGCTATTAGGTTCGTAGTGTTGAATTACGAGTAGTATTAAAATTTTTAATTATGGTACGTAGGTTGTTTATAAATTTTTTGGATTATATTACTTTTTACTTTGCTTATGTAACTATATTAGTACGTTGGATCGACAGTGAATTTGTTTGACCATGAGTGAGTGTGACTCCCAAACCTTTGTAACGACTCATGTCTAGGATTTGACATGGTCACGTTGCCTACTCTTTGTTTCTAAGAGTGAAAGCTATTCCCACGAACTAACTCGAGTTCTTCCTGCATGTTTTTTTCCTTGCTCACATGCGTCCTAGAAAAATTCTCCACAGGTTACGTGCATCATAGAATTGCTCCAAGCAAAACATACCTAACCGTGAAGTTCTTATAATTGTGCTGTCGAAAAGGAAAATGAACCTTATATGGAGTGACTATCCATGTTCTAAAGTATTTCTTAGCTATCATATCCTCACGATCCCTCTCGTTTGGAAGTGGTTTCGATTCATTCATGTACCCCTCATTTGCTCGGGTGTCACATACCTACCAACTTTCACATTAGTTCGTTTTCAAACCACATCTTACTGGGAGAGATACTGCTTTAATACAATTTGTATCGTCTCATGTCCAAGATTCAGAGCCATCAGGTATCGAATCTGGATTACAAATCTTGATCTATCCTAGACATGACGCGTTACAATTTTGGTCGACCCTAAAAGCTTGATCAAACAGTTTAGAATGATCCACTAATCCAAAACCAGTTCGGTGTAATGGGTCGTCCCTTCAAAAGTTTCCCTGAGTTTAACGACGTGACTTTTTAAACTTCACATTAACCCGCCATCAATTCCAAAGAAGAGAATTTGTTTGAAAAAAGAAGGCCAGATGGCCAATTTATTTTTATTAGTGGGGACATAAAATTATAGACTTTCATTTTTTCTCCTTCCACACAATCAAATTCAAAAGGTGACATTTTCCAAGCGAGGGCATCGAGGCTCATAATACAAGTTCTTACCAAACTACTCATCGAATAGCCAAACTACACGTCGAATTGTTTACGGTAAAAAAGACAAAGAAATCTTAATTTATTTATTATATGCTTTGGACCTTCTAAATATGCGACATCAAAATTCAACGTTTAGAATATTCTACTCTCTCCCCTAGAATATATATATGTATATATATATTAGCTTGTGCTAGTCTCGTTTAAATCTTTTTTTAACTATGCAATTGGAGACGGACAACCATAATCTAAATAAATAAATTAATAAATGCATAGTATTGTATGAAAAGTGTATAAATAAAATATTTTCAATAACTTGATAGGTTAACTATTTTATTTTTATTAATTTAGATTATTAAAATAATTTTATGCATTTGTGAATTATTAGGTGGAAAAATGTCTCCAACTCAAAAAAAATGTAATGGGGGTATTATAGAAGAACTTATCATAAACGTAGTTAGCTACTATTTTAACTTTTAATTTGAGACAGGAATAAGCTTCGAGATTTACTTAAGAAAAAGGGGCCATAATGTTAAAATATTGGTTCTGTGGGCAAGATATGTATGAACGTTGCTAGCTTTGTTAGAAAAATTGGCTTATTACTCAACAAATTATCAAAGGTGGAAACACAATTTATTAACAAAGCAACTGAATTAAGAAAAATGGAAGGAGTTTCACGGTTACATGGATCTTTGATCTTTTGAACAAATTTCAACCTATTAATGAGATATATAAGCAACCTTTGGGCTATGCTTCTCTCACCCCGATTCATAAAAGAGAAGAAAAAATGGGAAGAACTTTTCAAGTTGTTCTTTTTCTAGCATTGTTTGTGCTTCTACCTCCTTCTGTTTATTCTTTACCGTTGTCAACAAACGGAAGGTGGATCGTTGATTCGACAACAGGGCGTCGAGTGAAGCTTGTGTGCGTGAATTGGCCTTCCCACACACAGAGCATGCTAATAGAAGGTCTCAACCACAGGCCATTAAAAGAGCTGGCAGATGAGGCAATCAAGTTGAGGTTTAATTGTGTACGACTCACGTATGCAACTCAAATGTTCACTCGTTATGCAAATAGGACAGTTGAAGAGAATTTTGACCTTCTCGATTTAGAGCAAGCAAAAGCCGGATTGGCTCAATATAATCCTTTTGTGTTGAACAAGACTATTGCTGAAGCCTATGAAGCTGTTGTTGATGTGCTTGGAGAGAGTGGTTTAATGGTGATTGCCGACAACCATATGAGTCAGCCAAGATGGTGTTGCTCCCTTGACGATGGCAATGGATTTTTTGGAGACCGCTATTTTGACCCTCAAGAATGGCTACAAGGTCTTAGCTTAGTTGCTCAACGCTTTTCCAAGAAACCAACGGTACGTAAAAATTAAGGAAAATTCTCACACTCTTGAAACTAAACTCAAACATTTAAAGACTTCTATAATTTTTCACTAACAAAAGAACATTCTTTTGTTATGACATTTAGGTGGTTGGAATGAGCCTACGAAACGAGATACGAGGAACCAATGAAAATGCAAATGATTGGAACAATTATGTTACTCAAGGAGTAACAACAATCCACAACATTAACCCAAATGTTTTAGTGATTGTTTCGGGCCTAAATTTTGATAATGATCTTCGATGCTTAAAAGAGAAGCCCTTGAATGCAAGCGCCTTAGACAACAAGTTGGTTTTTGAGGTGCACTTGTATTCGTTCAGTGGAGATGCAGAGAGTAAATTTATAAACCAGCCACTAAATAATATTTGTGCAGATATTATCAATGGCTTTGTAGACCATGCTGAATTTGTTAGAGAAGGACCAAACCCATTTCCTTTGTTTGTCAGCGAATATGGGTACGATCAGAGAGAGGTTAACGATGCAGAAAATCGGTTCATGAGTTGCTTCACAGCTCATCTTGCACAAGAAGATTTAGATTGGGCATTATGGACTTGGCAAGGTAGCTATTATTATAGGGAAGGTCAGGCAGGCCCGGCAGAAACTTTTGGAGTTCTCGACTCCAATTGGACTCAAATTAAAAATCCAAACTTTGTCCAGAAGTTTCAACTATTGCAGACTATGTTGCAAGGTAAGTATAAATATATTAACGATTTTGAATATATGGATCTATAACAAGTGTAAAAGACATTTTTTTACGGCGCACAGATCCAAATTCCAATGCATCGTTCTCGTATGTTATATATCATCCACAAAGTGGCCAATGCATCCAAGTCTCAAATGACAACAAAGATATGTTCATGGGTAATTGCTCCAACTCAGGTCGATGGACTCATGACAATGATAGCACTCCAATTAGGATGTCAAGCACTGGTTTATGCTTAAAAACAAGCGGAGAAGGCCTTATGCCATCTCTCTCAACAGATTGCTTCGGCCCTCAGAGTTCTTGGAGAGCCATTTCAAACACTAAGCTTCATTTGGCCACCATAACTCAAGATGGGAAGAGCCTTTGCTTGCAGGTTGAAAACTCTAATTCTTCAAAAATTGTGACAAACTCTTGTATTTGCACTGATGGTGCTCCAACTTGCCTCGAAGACACCCAAAGTCAATGGTTTGAACTCGTTGAAACCAACACATTGTGAGTTGCTTATGTATTGGGAAGAATAAATATATGACATGCCCGACTTTGAATTGGCCCCTATTTTATCTCTAATTCTATTCATGCTCGTGCTTAATTATAACCGATTTTATTTATCGTACAAACATATACGGAAAATAATACGAACAATAATGATCGTATAAAAGATTGGACATATAATAAACAATAGAAAAAAATTATTGACCATTTAACTACGAATTTAAGCATAAAATCGACAACCCTAATATGACTCCGGCATTTTCAAAACTTGTCTGCCAACACTAAATTCAAATTCCAACAACTACTAGTATATTGGACCAAATTCTCAATTCCCATTTTAAACTAATTAATAAACCAAGCAACATTTGTTGCAACAAGTTTGAACCGTTGGGGTTGAGGATCATCCATGCAACTTCCCTCGTCTTTAAAGCAAATGCATTTCTTCACAACAACTGAAGTACCAGATTCCTTCTCCAAGCAAAAATGGTCTTCGCCAATTGGAGATTTGCTTTCGAAGCCACCGTCCAATTGCTTCCATCACCAGAGCATTCGTCGGATACCACCGGTGCTTTTCCATCTCCGACGGATTTCAAACGCTGCCCGTAGGACAACAACTTCATCGGACTTGCATCTGCACTATGGTTCCATTGGTTCGGAGTGGCACAATCGCCGAGTTAAACTTCTCCTTTATCCTCGGATTTGACACATTGCCCTGATACGGGATGTAGCATTATGTATGGTATTGGTGCTTTAGAATTTGGATCCGCAAGAAACGAGCTTTAGTTTCAAATTCTAACTAAAGAAATATATAAATGTTTGATTTGTTATAATGGAGGGTTAGATTGAGAAGCAACCAATTAACCTTGATTCACTCTCTCGATTAAGTGGAAGCATTTGTTTAAGTGTTGGGGGTACTATCTTTAGTCCATGAGTGATCCATAACACCAAAACTTTCATCTAATTATCTTAATAATCATTTAAAACTCACCATTCTTCCTTCTCAGACGGTGGCATACTCGTTGTGGCTAGTTTCTTCGTGCGGAATCCTAATGTCGCATCGCTCAAATACTCAAAAGCCACGACGGTGATTTACTACCACGGCGAGGTGATTGGAGAGGGGGAGACGCCGGCGGATTGACGAAGGCAAAGGACACGATGGCGACGAATGTGACGGTGGAGATCGAGGCGGAGGAAATGGATGAGGGTCTGAGTTTGATGGAGGATTTGAAGTCGGGAGGTTTGAATATCAGTAGGCACACGAAAATGCCAGGAAGGGTCAAAATAGTTGGTTTCATCAAGAAAAGGTTTGAGGTAAAAATGAACTGCTCATCTACTTTCAATACTAAAACCCAAATGACTAAAAGGGAAGGTTGTGATAAGCATGTAAAAATTTATGATTAATGAAGAATTATGGGAGGAATTTGAAACCAAATGGCTATTAGGTTCGTAGTGTTGAATTACGAGTAGTATTAAAATTTTTAATTATGGTACGTAGGTTGTTTATAAATTTTTTGGATTATATTACTTTTTACTTTGCTTATGTAACTATATTAGTACGTTGGATCGACAGTGAATTTGTTTGACCATGAGTGAGTGTGACTCCCAAACCTTTGTAACGACTCATGTCTAGGATTTGACATGGTCACGTTGCCTACTCTTTGTTTCTAAGAGTGAAAGCTATTCCCACGAACTAACTCGAGTTCTTCCTGCATGTTTTTTTCCTTGCTCACATGCGTCCTAGAAAAATTCTCCACAGGTTACGTGCATCATAGAATTGCTCCAAGCAAAACATACCTAACCGTGAAGTTCTTATAATTGTGCTGTCGAAAAGGAAAATGAACCTTATTGGTATATGGAGTGACTATCCATGTTCTAAAGTATTTCTTAGCTATCATATCCTCACGATCCCTCTCGTTTGGAAGTGGTTTCGATTCATTCATGTACCCCTCATTTGCTCGGGTGTCACATACCTACCAACGTTCACATTAGTTCATTTTCAAACCACATCTTACTGGGAGAGATACTGCTCTAATACAATTTGTATCGTCTCATGTCCAAGATTCAGAGCCATCAGGTATCGAATCTGGATTACAAATCTTGATTTATCCTAGACATGACGCGTTACAATTTTGGTCGACCCTAAAAGCTTGATCAAACAGTTTAGAATGATCCACTAATCCAAAACCAGTTCGGTGTAATGGGTCGTTCCTTCAAAAGTTTCCCTGAGTTTAGTGACGTGACTTTTTAAACTTCTCATTAACCCGCCATCAATAAAAAAGAAAGAGAATTTGTTTGAAAAAAGAAGGCCAGATGGCCAATTTATTTTTATTAGTGGGGACATAAATTATAGACTTTCATTTTTTTTCCTTCCACACAATCAAATTCAAAAGGTGACATTTTCCAAGCGAGGGCATCGAGGTTCATAATATAAGTTCTTACCAAACTACTCATCGAATAGCCAAACTACACGTCGAATTGTTTACGGTAAAAAAGACAAAGCAATCTGATTTTATTTATTATATGCTTTGGACCTTCTAAATATGCGACATCAAAATTCAATGTTTAGAATATTCTACTCTCTCCTCTAGAATATATATATATATATATATATATTAGTTTGTGCTAGTGTCGTTTAAATCTTTTTTTAACTATGCAATTGGAAACGGACATAGCTCTAATTTGAGTGAACTAAAAAAAGACGTTGAAATCATTATTCCCAACCTTACACTGTGGACAAAATACTGAGAATTGTTAATAATTGAACGTAGGTTTGTTATCATCAAAACATCAATTAATTAGTTGGACATTAAGGGCCAAAAAGCCAACACGGAGAAAGATTGCAACTCAGCATTTGAGTGTCTCGCTTTTGGGTTGTGACTATAGTGTGCTATATTGGGTCGAGAACGTGCATGGGACGGACGCTGCGATGTTGGCTAAAGACATGCACATGGACTTAATTGATCGCGTATCTTGATTAGCTGTTCTGATGAGTTTTTGTCGGGAACACTGATGTTCAACTGTGAACTCCTGGTTCTAACCTAGATTCGTATCCGACCTAATGCACATGGACTTGATTGATCGCGTATCTTGATTAACTGTTCTGATGAGTTTTTGTCGAGAACACTGATGTTCGGCTGTGAACTCCTGGTTCTAACCTAGATTCATATCCGACCTAATTTTTTGCATTTTTAATCTCTCTACATTTTTTTATTCATTCATTTCCACTGCTTCTCCTTTCACTCTATGGTTTCTCTCTGGCAATGGTTTCGCACCACTTGTTCTGTTGTGCTTCCTCTCGTGGGGTTAGGATGATGAGATCCCGTGGGGTCAGGACGATGAGATCCCTACATACAACAGTGACTTTGAGAACAAAATTTCAAATATGAAAAATAGAGGCTTACTGATGTGAGAACTTGACTTGGAGTCGAACAAGGAACATTAATTGTTGCAATTAGGGGACATGGCGTGGGGGTTGGATCGAGAATGTGAAATTTGTTGAGGTTGAAAAAATTTTGGCAGCTCGCCAAAATCCTGTTGAGGACTATTGGGAGTGAGTCTCACATTGGTTAATTTAGTTGAAGATCATGGGTTTATAAGTGAGGAATACTATCTCTATTGGTACGAGGCCTTTTGAGGAAGCCCAAATCAAAGCCATGAGAGCTTATGCTCAAAGTGAACAATATCATATCATTGTAGAGAGTCATGATTACTAACAAATCCATGTGATTACACATCTAAAAGAACCTTTATGTTTTAGGTTCATGAAATTAAGTCCCTCCCTATTGTAAAAAAGACATCAAAGAAAATAATTCTTTTCTTTGTTGGGATGATTATTCTCTATCGAAAAACGAGATGTGAAATACAACTATACAACTTACTGTCCATAGGCACTTTTCATTATATGACCACTCGTATGCAATTTGAATTTTCAAGAGCTTACCATAAAATTTTTCCCCCAAACATGGAGCCCATTGATTTCATTACAAATCTTTTGAATTGGGCCTTTGTTCTTAGCATAGGGGTTTCTTTGGTTTTGGAGTCTTAAAACCTTGGTTCTTTGTTCTTAGCATTCTTTATGCCTTTTCATTG
This sequence comes from Cucurbita maxima, assembly GCF_002738345.1. Lineage (NCBI taxonomy): Eukaryota > Viridiplantae > Streptophyta > Magnoliopsida > Cucurbitales > Cucurbitaceae > Cucurbita > Cucurbita maxima. Next base: position 52,755 of record NW_019272269.1, read on the forward strand.
TTTGGGTTTGATAAGCATACTAAATACATGTTCTTAAGGTGGCCTCCTGATTACTTAAAAGTCAAAGTCTCATCTCGAGCTCATTCTTATTTAGGGAAGCATCTAGATTACTTAAAAATCAAAAGCTAGCCTTCGAATTGATTAAAAGTAATGCTAACTTTGAGCTCCTCCTGGATTAGGGTCGTCGCTTAAAAACAAAGGACTATCTTAAAGGTTTACATGAGATAATATCCTTATTGCTTAACAATCAAGTGCTAATCTTTGAGCTCTTCTTGAGTAAGGGTAGTCCTTTGGTTACTTATAAACAAAGGGCTATCCTCAAACTTACCACGAGGTATCATCATGATTTTTTTAAAATCAAAGATAAATATAGAGCTCATCTTGACTTAGGGTAGCCTCTCGATTGGTTAAAATTAAAGTTGAACCCTGAGCATAACATAATCTTTTAACACACCGAAGTAATGGTACTTAATAACCTTTAAGGTATTGAAGGGATTCATTCGATTGCATAATTCTTAAGTTTTATAGATAAGGTATTCTATTCTTTTTCCTTATGTCATGAACCTTTCATAATAATATGCATAAGTTTTTCATGGTATAATAAAATCATAACGTATCCTTTGACAATTCTAGAAGGATCTTGAATCTTGGTTAGGGGTCGTTAGATGTAACGTTATCATTTCCCACAAGCTTTGGCTTAAACACCTAACGTGCTCTAAAAGCTTTGAGATTTTGTAAAATTCTTTTTAAGGTCATACCTAAATAATTTATAAGCTTGAGAAATCATTAGGGTCATAAAAACTTTTTAGGGTTTTTATAGGGGCAATTTGATCATTTATCTCAATTCTTAGGATCATAAAAACTTCTTAAAGTCTTTATAGGGACATTTTGGTTATTTACCTTCTTTGGTTCTTTGCCTCTTCCAAACTTTTTAAAATATTTAGGAGCAATAAACCTCACCAGAAATCCTAACGGTTGAGTCTTAAAATATTTTAAAGATCATTATTAGAATTTTGGTCATTTTACTCTTAAATCTTGGATTAGTACCTAAACACGCTTCAATGGCTTAAAAACTTTATATTATCTTTTAGTAAGGGACATTTTGATTTATTTTTCATCGATACTTAGTTTAGCTACTTATCCTTATCCAATGATCACCAAATTTCATATATAACCCTAACTTATCATATTATGCCTACCATTAAAATTTCATGGGTAACAAAGTTCGTTTGATAGATTATTTTAACGTTATTAGATTCACGAGCAAAACGTTTGGTTTAGGTCCTTAACTTTTGGTTCTATACTGTTTTCTTCAATATTCATTTAAATCTAAATTACTTAAGGTTCATATTGCATTCAAATTGATTGTTGCATGTATTTCATAAGAATAGTATAAGATTGCTACTCACTTTATCATTGAAGTTCGGGTCCTTGGTTCTCGAGTTTCGAGTATCTGAATTGCTTCAAAATTTTTTTGGTAGATCCATATTTTAGTGCAGTTTTGATAACCATAAAGAATTTTATGAGAATCGGTCTGAATTGAGTTTATCATTATCTTCTTCCTCGAGATAGAGGAAGAAGTGTGTGGCCTGTTGCGAGGTTGCTTTGAGAATCGTCTTCTACAACCCTTCAATTTCTTCATGAAACTTGAAAACAATATTGCAAGGAAGAGCTAGAGATAAAAAATTCACCTCGTGATGAGGTNTCAAAAAAAATGTAGTGGGGGTATTATATAAGAACTTATCATAAACGTAGGTAGCTACTATTTTAACTTTTAATTTGAGACAGGAATAAGCTTCGAGTTTTACTTAAGAAAAAGGGGCCATAATGTTCAAATATTGGTTCTGTGGACAAGATATGTATGAACGTTGCTAGCTTTGTTAGAAAAATTTGCTTATTACTCAACAAATTATCAAAGGTGGAAACACAATTTATTAACAAAGCAACTGAATTAAGAAAAATGGAAGGAGTTTCACGGTTACATGGATCTTTGATCTTTTGAACAAATTTCAACCTTTTAATGAGATATATAAGCAACCTTTGGGCTATGCTTCTCTCACCCCGATTCATAAAAGAGAAGAAAAAATGGGAAGAACTTTTCAAGTTGTTCTTTTTCTAGCATTGTTTGTGCTTCTACCTCCTTCTGTTTATTCTTTACCGTTGTCAACAAACGGAAGGTGGATCGTTGATTCGACAACAGGGCGTCGAGTGAAGCTTGTGTGCGTGAATTGGCCTTCCCACACACAGAGCATGCTAATAGAAGGTCTCAACCACAGGCCATTAAAAGAGCTGGCAGATGAGGCAATCAAGTTGAGGTTTAATTGTGTACGACTCACGTATGCAACTCAAATGTTCACTCGTTATGCAAATAGGACAGTTGAAGAGAATTTTGACCTTCTCGATTTAGAGCAAGCAAAAGCCGGATTGGCTCAATATAATCCTTTTGTGTTGAACAAGACTATTGCTGAAGCCTATGAAGCTGTTGTTGATGTGCTTGGAGAGAGTGGTTTAATGGTGATTGCCGACAACCATATGAGTCAGCCAAGATGGTGTTGCTCCCTTGACGATGGCAATGGATTTTTTGGAGACCGCTATTTTGACCCTCAAGAATGGCTACAAGGTCTTAGCTTAGTTGCTCAACGCTTTTCCAAGAAACCAACCGTACGTAAAAATTAAGGAAAATTCTCACACTCTTGAAACTAAACTCAAACATTTAAAGACTTCTATAATTTTTCACTAACAAAAGAACATTCTTTTGTTATGACATTTAAGTGGTTGGAATGAGCCTACAAAACGAGATACGAGGAACCAATGAAAATGCAAATGATTGGAACAATTATGTTACTCAAGGAGTAACAACAATCCACAACATTAACCCAAATGTTTTAGTGATTGTTTCGGGCCTAAATTTTGATAATGATCTTCGATGCTTAAAAGAGAAGCCCTTGAATGCAAGCGCCTTAGACAACAAGTTGGTTTTTGAGGTGCACTTGTATTCGTTCAGTGGAGATGCAGAGAGTAAATTTATAAACCAGCCACTAAATAATATTTGTGCAGATATTATCAATGGCTTTGTAGACCATGCTGAATTTGTTAGAGAAGGACCAAACCCATTTCCTTTGTTTGTCAGCGAATATGGGTACGATCAGAGAGAGGTTAACGATGCAGAAAATCGGTTCATGAGTTGCTTCACAGCTCATCTTGCACAAGAAGATTTAGATTGGGCATTATGGACTTGGCAAGGTAGCTATTATTATAGGGAAGGTTGTGATAAGCATGTAAAAATTTATGATTAATGAAGAATTATGGGAGGAATTTGAAACCAAATGGCTATTAGGTTCGTAGTGTTGAATTACGAGTAGTATTAAAAAATTTAATTATGGTACGTAGGTTGTTTATACATTTTTTGGATTATATTACTTTTTACTTTGCTTATGTAACTATATTAGTACGTTGGATCGACAGTGAATTTGTTTGACCATGAGTGAGTGTGACTCCCAAACCTTTGTAACGACTCATGTCTAGGATTTGACATGGGCACGTTGCCTACTCTTTGTTTCTAAGAGTGAAAGCTATTCCCACGAACTAACTCGAGTTCTTCCTGCATGTTTTTTTCCTTGCTCACATGCGTCCTAGAAAAATTCTCCACAGGTTACGTGCATCATAGAATTTCTCCAAGCAAAACATACCTAACCGTGAAGTTCTTATAATTGTGCTGTCGAAAAGGAAAATGAACCTTATTGGTATATGGAGTGACTATCCATGTTCTAAAGTATTTCTTAGCTATCATATCCTCACGATCCCTCTCGTTTGGAAGTGGTTTCGATTCATTCATGTACCCCTCATTTGCTCGGGTGTCACATACCTACCAACTTTCACATTAGTTCGTTTTCAAACCACATCTTACTGGGAGAGATACTGCTCCAATACAATTTGTATCGTCTCATGTTCAAGATTCAGAGCCATCAGGTATCGAATCTGGATTACAAATCTTGATCTATCCTAGACATGACGCGTTACAATTTTGGTCGACACTAAAAGCTTGATCAAACAGTTTAGAATGATCCGCGAATCCAAAACCAGTTCGGTGTAATGGGTCGTCCCTTCAAAAGTTGGCCTGAGTTTAGCGACGTGACTTTTTAAACTTCACATTAACCCGCCATCAATAAAAAAGAAAGAGAATTTGTTTGAAAAAAGAAGGCCAGATGGCCAATTTATTTTTATTAGTGGGGACATAAATTATAGACTTTCATTTTTTTTCCTTCCACACAATCAAATTCAAAAGGTGACATTTTCCAAGCGAGGGCATCGAGGCTCATAATATAAGTTCTTACCAAACTACTCATCGAATAGCCAAACTACACGTCGAATTGTTTACGGTAAAAAAGACAAAGCAATCTGATTTTATTTATTATATGCTTTGGACCTTCTAAATATGCGACATCAAAATTCAATGTTTAGAATATTCTACTCTCTCCCCTAGAATATATATATATATATATATATTAGTTTGTGCTAGTGTCGTTTAAATCTTTTTTTAACTATGCAATTGGAAACGGACATAGCTCTAATTTGAGTGAACTAAAAAAAGACGTTGAAATCATTATTCCCAACCTTACACTGTGGACAAACTACTGAGAATTGTTAATAATTGAACGTAGGTTTGTTATCATCAAAACATCAATTAATTAGTTGGACATTAAGGGCCAAAAAGCCAACACGGAGAAAGATTGCAACTCAGCATTTGAGTGTCTCGCTTTTGGGTTGTGACTATAGTGTGCTATATTGGGTCGAGAACGTGCATGGGACGGACGCTGCGATGTTGGCTAAAGACATGCACATGGACTGAATTGATCGCGTATCTTGATTAGCTGTTCTGATGAGTTTTTGTCGGGAACACTGATGTTCAACTGTGAACTCCTGGTTCTAACCTAGATTCGTATCCGACCTAATGCACATGGACTGGATTGATCGCGTATCTTGATTAACTGTTCTGATGAGTTTTTGTCGAGAACACTGATGTTCGGCTGTGAACTCCTGGTTCTAACCTAGATTCATATCCGACCTAATTTTTTGCATTTTTAATCTCTCTACATTTTTTTATTCATTCATTTCCACTGCTTCTCCTTTCACTCTATGGTTTCTCTCTGGCAATGGTTTCGCACCACTTGTTCTGCTGTGCTTCCTCTCGTGGGGTTAGGATGATGAGATCCCGTGGGGTCAGGACGATGAGATCCCTACATACAACAGTGACTTTGAGAACAAAATTTCAAATATGAAAAATAGAGGCTTACTGATGTGAGAACTTGACTTGGAGTCGAACAAGGAACATTAATTGTTGCAATTAGGGGACATGGCGTGGGGGTTGGATCGAGAATGTGAAATTTGTTGAGGTTGAAAAAATTTTGGCAGCTCGCCAAAATCCTGTTGAGGACTATTGGGAGTGAGTCTCACATTGGTTAATTTAGTTGAAGATCATGGGTTTATAAGTGAGGAATACTATCTCCATTGGTACGAGGCCTTTTGAGGAACCCCAAATCAAAGCCATGAGAGCTTATGCTCAAAGTGAACAATATCATATCATTGTAGAGAGTCATGATTACTAACAAATCCATGTGATTACGCATCTAAAAGAACCTTTATGTTTTAGGTTCATGAAATTAAGTCCCTCCCTATTGTAAAAAGGACATCAAGGAAAATAATTCTTTTCTTTGTTGGGATGATTATTCTCTATCGAAAAACGAGATGTGAAATACAACTATACAACTTACTGTCCATGGGCACTTTTCATTATATGACCACTCGTATGCAATTTGAATTTTCAAGAGCTTACCATAAAATTTTTCCCCCAAACATGGAGCCCATTGATTTCATTACAAATCTTTTGAATTGGGCCTTTGTTCTTAGCATAGGGGTTTCTTTGGTTTTGGAGTCTTAAAACCTTGGTTCTTTGTTCTTAGCATTCTTTATGCCTTTTCATTGTTTGGGTTTGATAAGCATACTAAATACATGTTCTTAAGGTGGCCTCCTGATTACTTAAAAGTCAAAGTCTCATCTCGAGCTCATTCTTATTTAGGGAAGCATCTAGATTACTTAAAAATCAAAAGCTAGCCTTCGAATTGATTAAAAGTAATGCTAACTTTGAGCTCCTCCTGGATTAGGGTCGTCGCTTAAAAACAAAGGACTATCTTAAAGGTTTACATGAGATAATATCCTTATTGCTTAACAATCAAGTGCTAATCTTTGAGCTCTTCTTGAGTAAGGGTAGTCCTTTGGTTACTTATAAACAAAGGGCTATCCTCAAACTTACCACGAGGTATCATCATGATTTTTTTAAAATCAAAGATAAATATAGAGCTCATCTTGACTTAGGGTAGCCTCTCGATTGGTTAAAATTAAAGTTGAACCCTGAGCATAACATAATCTTTTAACACACCGAAGTAATGGTACTTAATAACCTTTAAGGTATTGAAGGGATTCATTCGATTGCATAATTCTTAAGTTTTATAGATAAGGTATTCTATTCTTTTTCCTTATGTCATGAACCTTTCATAATAATATGCATAAGTTTTTCATGGTATAATAAAATCATAACGTATCCTTTGACAATTCTAGAAGGATCTTGAATCTTGGTTAGGGGTCGTTAGATGTAACGTTATCATTTCCCACAAGCTTTGGCTTAAACACCTAACGTGCTCTAAAAGCTTTGAGATTTTGTAAAATTCTTTTTAAGGTCATACCTAAATAATTTATAAGCTTGAGAAATCATTAGGGTCATAAAAACTTTTTAGGGTTTTTATAGGGGCAATTTGATCATTTATCTCAATTCTTAGGATCATAAAAACTTCTTAAAGTCTTTATAGGGACATTTTGGTTATTTACCTTCTTTGGTTCTTTGCCTCTTCCAAACTTTTTAAAATATTTAGGAGCAATAAACCTCACCAGAAATCCTAACGGTTGAGTCTTAAAATATTTTAAAGATCATTATTAGAATTTTGGTCATTTTACTCTTAAATCTTGGATTAGTACCTAAACACGCTTCAATGGCTTAAAAACTTTATATTATCTTTTACTAAGGGACATTATGATTTATTTTTCATCGATACTTAGTTTAGCTACTTATCCTTATCCAATGATCACCAAATTTCATATATAACCCTAACTTATCATATTATGCCTACCATTAAAATTTCATGGGTAACAAAGTTCGTTTGATAGATTATTTTAACGTTATTAGATTCTCGAGCAAAACGTTTGGTTTAGGTCCTTAACTTTTGGTTCTATACTGTTTTCTTCAATATTCATTTAAATCTAAATTACTTAAGGTTCATATTGCATTCAAATTGATTGTTGCATGTATTTCATAAGAATAGTATAAGATTGCTACTCACTTTATCATTGAAGTTCGGGTCCTTGGTTCTCGAGTTTCGAGTATCTGAATTGCTTCAAAATTTTTTTGGTAGATCCATATTTTAGTGTAGTTTTGATAACCATAAAGAATTTTATGAGAATCGGTCTGAATTGAGTTTATCATTATCTTCTTCCTCGAGATAGAGGAAGAAGTGTGTGGCCTGTTGCGAGGTTGCTCTGAGAATCGTCTTCTACAACCCTTCAATTTCTTCATGAAACTTGAAAACAATATTGCAAGGAAGAGCTAGAGATAAAAAATTCACCTCGTGATGAGGTTTCTTACTTATCTTTCTCTCAACCTTGAGAATTGATTTTGGAAGGATGAGTTCTCGCATATGTCCCCAATTTCTCGATTCTTTCTCTCGACATGAAACTCATTTTCATAGATTCTAAAGGTTATTGAGAAATTCGATCGAGAGCTCTTCAGCCCTTAACTTCTTTATGAAACCTTCTCCTCTCATCCTCTTGAAGCTGATGGTATCTTGGTTTAAAGCATAATGGACCTTAGTGAAAAATTTGGTATTTTTCTAAAATTCATAAAAAACGAATCTTATAAGTTTTTTCTTCGATTCTCCTTGATCTTGAGGTCTTTAGCTTTCGTTGTCTTCATGACAATTCTTATTGAGTGCCTAGAAACTGATGGGTATTAGTTTGGATAGATAAATTTTCTTGTAGTCTCGAATTGAAATTTTAAATTTATTCCCTCCCACGGCCATGAAAACTTAAATTGAGGTAATGTGTTTGAGATGTTTTCAGCTCTCGTGTCTTCATGAAACTTGTTGGGGAGCTAATTTCAAAGTTGTAAGAATTGCTTTGAGGAAATTTGATGGACCGTAGTCTCTTAACTTTGGAAAACCCGAGAGCAATGGAACCCATAATCTAAAAGCTTTCAACTCGAGCTTAAAGAATTTTCAAGACTTAATTCTTGTTTCAAATGAAAGCCCCTACTTAATACTTTACGGAATAAGTTTAAACTAAAAGTGAAACCTCCAAATGGTTGTGAATTTGAAGTTCATTTTTTAGAAATTTCTTTTCGAAATATCTCCTCGGTCAAAGGCTTACCTACTTCGTTCTTTAAATCTAGCTGTTGAATCTGAGTTACCTTTAGTTTTCTTGATCATGCTAAAATTTCATGATCATACTAAAGTTTCAAGTTAATAGTTGGATTTGAAGATGGAAGGATTTTGTGTAGGCGGATCTCAATCCTATGATTCTTTGAAAATTGGTATTTCATTAATTTCTTTTTAGTTGAGTGGTATTTTGGTAATTTAAAACTTTGAATACTTTATCATTATTTTTAGAATTTTAGATTAAAATTCTTTAATCTAAAATTTTCTTAAAAAAATTTTGTGAAGAATTTTGTAAACATGCATTGGGATATTTTTTCCCTTTATGATGCCTACGGACGCGTATGTTATGAAAAGAAAAATGATCGTCATTTTTAACATGATGGTATGATGGTCACTATTCCTATCGGGTGTGCGAAGTGACTGGTGGGTCGTCCATATTTGTACGTATGGGTTGTGTGTAGAATAGTAAATACACATCTAATGACCGCTTAGGATAGTTACCTCAGGAAATAGGACCGCTTAGGATAGTTACCTCAGGAAATAGGTTTTAAATGTTGGTCTCATTCATCATTGCATGTGTTTGCATCTAACCCCAATAGTGGTGTCACTTATTGAGTATTTCTTAAAATACTCAAGCCACGTGTTACTTTTATATTTCAGGTAAATGCAAGGCACCCTTGCACGATTGATGGCGACATCGCAAACTTAAAGACGATGACACATGCATAGGATAGTCGTATTTAGTTTTGTAGAGTATAGGTTAGTGTAGGGTATTGTTTTTTTTTTTTTTTTTTTTTTTTTTTTTTTTTTTTGTTATGTCCATTTTTAATTTATTCTTTTAATATGGTTTTAAAGACCTTTTCTTAGACATATAAGTCTATGGTATTGTCTCATGAATACGTTTTTAAAGAATATTTCCACTCAAGGTATTACATCATGCATGTGGTAGCGACTTTAGGTTAATAGAAAACTAGGATCGTTACAACATTCATGTCTAGCATTATTTGTGTAGGATGATGGCTTGAGGTGGTTGCTAGACAGCTTGAGCTTGCAGTTTCGAAGTAAGACAAGATAGATGAAACAGAAAGCACCATGACGGTGCCTTCCAAAGAACCATTCACATTAGAGGAATAGTGTCACTGGTTGCAAGTAGAGAAGCCGAGAGTCGAGAAGAGACAAGCGTCGGCCAAGTCAAAAAATTGTACACAATGTAAGTCCTTATGGGGGGGACAACCTTGCTGCAAAGAGGCAGCTGAGTTCGAGCGGGGGAGAGCAACATCAATAAGTCTCTCACCCCGCAAAGGTATTCGGACATACTAGCACACACGTATTCCTTGAGCCACCACCTTGTGCCTAGGGTGGATGACTCCACAAACAGATGTCAAGACCAATATCCGCTCGAGAAGTGAGCATCAAGGTAGAAGTTCAAGTACAACAATAGTCACACGAAGGTGGCAAAGTACAAAGAGTTGGCCAAAAGACAACGCCAACAACTGAAGAGACTGTCAAAGAGTTTGACTTTGCTCAATAGGAGAAGTGGTCGCTTCCAAAGAGTGTTGCGGCTGGGCTTGCGAGCCCCACCCCGAGGGATGCACTAGTTCACAGGAGAAGTGGTCGTGACCAAAGAGTGTTGCGACTGGGCTTGCGAGTCCCACCCCGAGGGGTGCACTAGTTCACAGGAGAAGTGGTCGCGACCAAAGAGTGTCGCGGCTGGGCTTGCGAGCCCCACCTCGAGGGGTGCACTAGTTTATGTGATCCACAGAGGATACACACACTGGGGCCAAGTTGACCACAATAGGGCAAAAGTTCCCTTCTAAGTCCATAATCGGCTGGGGAGTGCCTGCAAAGAGAGTCAGCCTCACCCACAACTATGGCAAACGCTGAAGAGTCACGTCTACGTTGCGAGTCTCGGTGGCCGAGTCCAAGATGGGCGAACAACAGAAATAGGTCCGAAAGGGGATAGCCGTAGATAAAGGAACAAGCTAAAGTGAGACAAGTTCACCCAACAACTGACCAAGTCAAGAGTCAGAACGTGGTGCCACCTGACAAAAAGAGAAGTCAGAAGCATCCACTCGAACTTGTCCCAAGTTGGCATAAGACGTCAGCAAGAAGAGTATTATGGCAAAAGATCGTCAGGTGCTCAACAATAGTATACTTTTTTGAAGCACAACCAAATCCAACGAGTCGAATCGCCAATATACAAAGAGTTGGATCGTCATCGCGACGATGCCGAGATTGAGTGGGGGAGAATTTCACAATAGGTGGGGTGAATGCGCCCGAGAAAGTCATCGAGGACGATGACAAAATTAAGTGGGGGAGAATGTCACAATCTGCAATATGATTGTGACTCGAGTAAGTCATCGAGGACGATGACTAAGTTAAGTGGAGGAGAATTTCACAACCATAGTATGAAGAGAGTAGGTTGTGACCCTCACGCCATGACAAGCAAAGGGGCGTCCCCTCAAGAGACGCCCCATCCGGCCATATGCGGGCCAACATAGAAGAATGCCATGATGCGATCGAGGAGGATGATGCATCATCTAACACACCACCACGCAAAGTGAGTATTGAAGACATGTTGAGACATAAGCATAACAGAGATGTGAGCATAGACATGTAGGACAAGATAGGCTTGTTGAAGGGCTAGGTAGGGCCCCGAGCCTTAACCTCAAAAGTCGGGGTTTTGGAAGGAATTTGGGCATGCGGTTTGGGAGTTAAGTCTGTTCATATGAAATATGAATGCTCGCCAAGTTTGGTGTCAATCAGACATTGGACGGACAATGCACGACACCGTATGACACCTCACCAAAATCATGTCTACACCTGGTAGAATGAAAATGGCTCAAAATGTATTATATGGGGTACCATGGTGTTAGCTCTCCACCACCCCTGGGCCCTTTGGCCTAAGTGAGCTACCGTGTGGCACATACGTGTGTCACAGTGTGGGCGAGCGTGCCGAGACGAGTGTCTCGGGCGACTTTCTTTGAAATGGATTTTTGAAGGACAGTACCGGACGGCACGGGTGTGCCGGTATTGCGCCTTAGCCTGCGTTTGGAGGCTGCTACATACACCCGCTATCCGGGACGGTATCTGTAAATGACTCGGCATGGGCACGGGAGGGCCTTTGCCTCGATAGAACCCAGATGGATGGATGTTCGGGAAGTCCCGATGAGATGAACGACACGTGGGCCCATTCTCGATGGCGTGACCGAATGAGTTATGATGGCCGACGACATCCCGACACTCGGGATGGCGCCAAGACATATGGACTCTATCGTGGGGATCGAGATGACAAGATGAGATGCGGCGTTATATTGAGAGACCTTAGCCCGAGTAGAGGCAAGGTCGAGCCGAATGAGTTGGTCTAGCGTAGAGGCAAGTCGAATGTGTCGCAGACGATTGAACATACACGCACAGGTGAAGTATGTGGTTGAACAAGCTTGGATTCCGCACAAGCGATGTTTGATTGGCGAAGACAAACCTTGCCTAAGGTCCAACGAAGCCACAAAGCCGGGGCGAAAAATACATATGGGGCTTAATTCCCCTTAAGGCTAGTCGTGAGCGTGTATAGATCACGACGCCGCACGGTCAAGAAGTTAAGACCGTGATAGTTAACCCTGTTCACCCCCTCTAGGGTTGCCATATCGATCCAACACAGTGTGCATGATAAGCCGCTCCCTACACGTAGCTCGTGTGCACCTCTATCTCAAATTGTTGGCTCTAGAAACTCTTATCTCCCTACATGTAGCTTAAACGACTCAAATTTAAATGGGAGACTGTAATTATTTTTTTATAAATTTCAATAGAAGTTGAATATGGATAATAATTTTTTTCCCGTTGTATATTATACTTTAAATGGTTGAACTTTAGAGAGAAAAACAAGTGAAGACATTGAAAGTTAATGCAAAAGTAAACAATAAAATCGCATAGAGACAATTCATAACATTCAATCTATAACGACCCTATATTCCTATTTAACCTAAAGTTGCTAGTGTATACATATCATAAACATATTATGTGAAAAAAAATACTTGATTCAAAACTTTATCATAAAACATTGTCATGGACTTGCATGTTTTCTAGAAGGTCTTTAAAATAAAATACCAAAAAATGAAATAACATAAAGTAAAATTGTCCTATACTAACCTATATGCTACTAAATTAACTGCATACTAACATATAGTCTACGAAATTAAAA
>NW_019272270.1:0-65584 GCF_002738345.1 Cucurbita maxima
TTTACTCCTATTGTTACATTTCATTTTGTGCATCCTTCTCGTATCCTATCTCAAACATATCATTAAACACATCGTACCATAATTATTATCATACAGTTCAAATATTATAACATATACATAACATATATGAAGCGTGCTTGGGCGAGAGTAGTACTAAGTTGGGTGACCACTTGGGAAGTCCTCGTGTTGCACCCCTTTTTTTCTTTCAATTTCTCCCAGTTCTTTTCTTCCTTTCTCTACAAATGAGAACCTCCCCCGCTCACACCCATCGCGTTTCGATCATGCCGCCCCGCATGCGTTAAATCCGATTTTGTGCGCATGGCATGTCGGGTGCGATCATACCAGCACTAATGCACTTGATCCCATCAGAACTCCGCAGTTAAGCGTGCTTGGGCGAGAGTAGTACTAAGTTGGGTGACCACTTGGGAGCACCCCTTTTTTTCTTTCAATTTCTCCCAGTTCTTTTCTTCCTTTCTCTACAAATGAGAACCTCCCCCGCTCACGCCCATCGCGTTTCGATCATGCCGCCCCGCATGCGTTAAATCCGATTTTGTGCGCATGGCATGTCGGGTGCGATCATACGAGCACTAATGCACCGGATCCCATCAGAACTCCGCAGTTAAGCGTGCTTGGGCGAGAGTAGTACTAAGTTGGGTGACCACTTGGGAAGTCCTCGTGTTGCACCCCTTTTTTTCTTTCAATTTCTCCCAATTCTTTTCTTCCTTTCTCTACAAATGAGAACCTCCCCCGCTCACGCCCATCGCGTTTCGATCATGCCGCCCCGCTTGCGTTAAATCCGATTTTGTGCGCATGGCATGTCGGGTGCGATCATACCAACCCTAATGCACCGGATCCCATCAGAACTCCATAGTTAAGTGTGCTTGGGCGAGAGTAGTACTAAGTTGGGTGACCACTTGGGAAGTCCTCGTGTTGCACCCCTTTTTTTCTTTCAATTTCTCCCAGTTCTTTTCTTCCTTTCTCTACAAATGAGAACCTCCCCCGCTCACGCCCATCGCGTTTCGATCATGCCGCCCCGCATGCGTTAAATCCGATTTTGTGCGCATGGCATGTCGGGTGCGATCATACCAGCACTAATGCACCGGATCCCATCAGAACTCCGCAGTTAAGCGTGCTTGGGCGAGAGTAGTACTAAGTTGGGTGACCACTTGGGAAGTCCTCGTGTTGCACCCCTTTTTTTCTTTCAATTTCTCCCAGTTCTTTTCTTCCTTTCTCTACAAATGAGAACCTCCCCCGCTCACGCCCATCGCGTTTCGATCATGCCGCCCCGCATGCGTTAAATCCGATTTTGTGCGCATGGCATGTCGGGTGCGATCATACCAGCACTAATGCACCGGATCCCATCAGAACTCCGCAGTTAAGCGTGCTTGGGCGAGAGTAGTACTAAGTTGGGTGACCACTTGGGAAGTCCTCGTGTTGCACCCCTTTTTTTCTTTCAATTTCTCCCAGTTCTTTTCTTCCTTTCTCTACAAATGAGAACCTCCCCCGCTCACGCCCATCGCGTTTCGATCATGCCGCCCCGCATGCGTTAAATCCGATTTTGTGCGCATGGCATGTCGGGTGCGATCATACCAGCACTAATGCACCGGATCCCATCAGAACTCCGCAGTTAAGCGTGCTTGGGCGAGAGTAGTACTAAGTTGGGTGACCACTTGGGAAGTCCTCGTGTTGCACCCCTTTTTTTCTTTCAATTTCTCCCAGTTCTTTTCTTCCTTTCTCTACAAATGAGAACCTCCCCCGCTCACGCCCATCGCGTTTCGATCATGCCGCCCCGCATGCGTTAAATCCGATTTTGTGCGCATGGCATGTCGGGTGCGATCATACCAGCACTAATGCACCGGATCCCATCAGAACTCCGCAGTTAAGCGTGCTTGGGCGAGAGTAGTACTAAGTTGGGTGACCACTTGGGAAGTCCTCGTGTTGCACCCCTTTTTTTCTTTCAATTTCTCCCAGTTCTTTTCTTCCTTTCTCTACAAATGAGAACCTCCCCCGCTCACGCCCATCGCGTTTCGATCATGCCGCCCCGCATGCGTTAAATCCGATTTTGTGCGCATGGCATGTCGGGTGCGATCATACCAGCACTAATGCACCGGATCCCATCAGAACTCCGCAGTTAAGCGTGCTTGGGCGAGAGTAGTACTAAGTTGGGTGACCACTTGGGAAGTCCTCGTGTTGCACCCCTTTTTTTCTTTCAATTTCTCCCAGTTCTTTTCTTCCTTTCTCTACAAATGAGAACCTCCCCCGCTCACGCCCATCGCGTTTCGATCATGCCGCCCCGCATGCGTTAAATCCGATTTTGTGCGCATGGCATGTCGGGTGCGATCATACCAGCACTAATGCACCGGATCCCATCAGAACTCCGCAGTTAAGCGTGCTTGGGCGAGAGTAGTACTAAGTTGGGTGACCACTTGGGAAGTCCTCGTGTTGCACCCCTTTTTTTCTTTCAATTTCTCCCAGTTCTTTTCTTCCTTTCTCTACAAATGAGAACCTCCCCCGCTCACGCCCATCGCGTTTCGATCATGCCGCCCCGCATGCGTTAAATCCGATTTTGTGCGCATGGCATGTCGGGTGCGATCATACCAGCACTAATGCACCGGATCCCATCAGAACTCCGCAGTTAAGCGTGCTTGGGCGAGAGTAGTACTAAGTTGGGTGACCACTTGGGAAGTCCTCGTGTTGCACCCCTTTTTTTCTTTCAATTTCTCCCAGTTCTTTTCTTCCTTTCTCTACAAATGAGAACCTCCCCCGCTCACGCCCATCGCGTTTCGATCATGCCGCCCCGCATGCGTTAAATCCGATTTTGTGCGCATGGCATGTCGGGTGCGATCATACCAGCACTAATGCACCGGATCCCATCAGAACTCCGCAGTTAAGCGTGCTTGGGCGAGAGTAGTACTAAGTTGGGTGACCACTTGGGAAGTCCTCGTGTTGCACCCCTTTTTTTCTTTCAATTTCTCCCAGTTCTTTTCTTCCTTTCTCTACAAATGAGAACCTCCCCCGCTCACGCCCATCGCGTTTCGATCATGCCGCCCCGCATGCGTTAAATCCGATTTTGTGCGCATGGCATGTCGGGTGCGATCATACCAGCACTAATGCACCGGATCCCATCAGAACTCCGCAGTTAAGCGTGCTTGGGCGAGAGTAGTACTAAGTTGGGTGACCACTTGGGAAGTCCTCGTGTTGCACCCCTTTTTTTCTTTCAATTTCTCCCAGTTCTTTTCTTCCTTTCTCTACAAATGAGAACCTCCCCCGCTCACGCCCATCGCGTTTCGATCATGCCGCCCCGCATGCGTTAAATCCGATTTTGTGCGCATGGCATGTCGGGTGCGATCATACCAGCACTAATGCACCGGATCCCATCAGAACTCCGCAGTTAAGCGTGCTTGGGCGAGAGTAGTACTAAGTTGGGTGACCACTTGGGAAGTCCTCGTGTTGCACCCCTTTTTTTCTTTCAATTTCTCCCAGTTCTTTTCTTCCTTTCTCTACAAATGAGAACCTCCCCCGCTCACGCCCATCGCGTTTCGATCATGCCGCCCCGCATGCGTTAAATCCGATTTTGTGCGCATGGCATGTCGGGTGCGATCATACCAGCACTAATGCACCGGATCCCATCAGAACTCCGCAGTTAAGCGTGCTTGGGCGAGAGTAGTACTAAGTTGGGTGACCACTTGGGAAGTCCTCGTGTTGCTTTTTTCTTTCCATTTCTCCCAGTTCTTTTCTTCCTTTCTCTACAAATGAGAACCTCCCCCGCTCACGCCCATCGCGTTTCGATCATGCCGCCCCGCATGCGTTAAATCCGATTTTGTGCGCATGGCATGTCGGGTGCGATCATACCAGCACTAATGCACCGGATCCCATCAAAACTCCGCAGTTAAGCGTGCTTGGGCGAGAGTAGTACTAAGTTGGGTGACCACTTGGGAAGTCCTCGTGTTGCACCCCTTTTTTTCTTTCAATTTCTCCCAGTTCTTTTCTTCCTTTCTCTACAAATGAGAACCTCCCCCGCTCACGCCCATCGCGTTTCGATCATGCCGCCCCGCATGCGTTAAATCAGATTTTGTGTGCATGGCATGTCGGGTGCGATCATACAGACCCTAATGCACCGGATCCCACCAGAACTCCGCAGTTAAGTGTGCTTGGGCGAGAGTAGTACTAAGTTGGGTGACCACTTGGGAAGTCCTCGTGTTGCACCCCTTTTTTTCTTTCAATTTCTCCCAGTTCTTTTCTTCCTTTCTCTACAAATGAGAACCTCCCCCGCTCACGCCCATCGCGTTTCGATCATGCCGCCCCGCATGCGTTAAATCCGATTTTGTGTGCATGGCATGTCGGGTGCGATCATACCATCACTAATGCACCGGATCCCATCAGAACTCCGCAGTTAAGCGTGCTTGGGCGAGAGTAGTACTAAGTTGGGTGACCACTTGGGAAGTCCTCGTGTTGCATCCTTTTTTTTCTTTCAATTTCTCCCAGTTCTTTTCTTCCTTTCTCTACAAATGAGAACCTCCCCCGCTCACGCCCATCGCGTTTCGATCATGCCGCTCCGCATGCGTTAAATTCGATTTTGTGCGCATGGCATGTCAGGTGCGATCATACCAGCAATAATGCACCGGATCCCATCAGAACTACGCAGTTAAGCGTGCTTGGGCGAGAGTAGTACTAAGTTGGGTGACCACTTGGGAAGTCCTCGTGTTGCACCTCTTTTTTTCTTTCAATTTCAATTTCTCCCAGTTCTTTTCTTCCTTTCTCTACAAATGAGAACCTCCCCCGCTCACGCCCATCGCGTTTCGATCATGCCGCCCCGCATGCGTTAAATCCAATTTTGTGCGCATGGAATGTCGGGTGCGATCATACCAGCACTAATGCACCGGATCCCATCAGAACTCCGCAGTTAAGCGTGCTTGGGCGAGAGTAGTACTAAGTTGGGTGACCACTTAGGAAGTCCTCGTGTTGCACCCCTTTTTTTCTTTCAATTTCAATTTCTCCCAGTTCTTTTCTTCCTTTCTCTACAAATGAGAACCTCCCCCGCTCACGCCCATCGCGTTTCGATCATGCGCATGCGTTAAATCCGATTTTGTGCGCATGGCATGTCGGGTGCGATCATACCAACCCTAATGCACCGGATCCCATCAGAACTCCGCAGTTAAGTGTGCTTGGGCGAGAGTAGTACTAAGTTGGGTGACCACTTGGGAAGTCTTCGTGTTGCACCCCTTTTTTTCTTTCAATTTCTCCCAGTTCTTTTCTTCCTTTCTCTACAAATGAGAACCTCCCCCGCTCACGCCCATCGCGTTTCGATCATGCCGCCCCGCATGCGTTAAATCCGATTTTGTGCGCATGGCATGTCGGGTGCGATCATACCAGCACTAATGCACCGGATCCCATCAGAATTTCGCGGTTAAGCGTGTGGCCACTTGGGAAGGTAAGCTAATATATGGATAAAGCAATTCTTATAGTAGCAAGCTAGCCCCTTATCTGCGTGGAGGAAAAATGGGACTATTCTAAGGGGCTGGGCTGGAGTGGACAGTACTCCTTGGCCTTTTACTAGTTAGTCCCCCCGGTAAAGCCCCCACCCCTGACGACCTATTCTATACCAGCTTCTTCTATAGATGAGATAACTGGAGCAGATTTAATAGCAAGGGATATTGACCCAGCAGCTTGTTGCGCAAAAGAATATGTTTCAAAACAAAGAAGCTCCATTCTTCGTTAGAGTGGTTCTTCGACTGTTCACCTACTAAATAAATGATCATCTTCTTCATCGCTACGCTACGGGGGAGCATTGCTACGGGGGAGCATTGTCCGAGTGAATAAGCAGGGCAAAGCTTGATTTTCGAGGCTGGGCTGACATCACATACACAAGTGCTCTCTAAACCGTGCAATAAGGGCAGGCAGATCGGATCGAAGGGTTGTCCATTGGGATTGGGCATGGACAATCATGACAAGTTAATTGTAAAATAACATAAAAATAAAATAATAAACAATCAAACAAATAAGGGACTATTATATTTTTTAGTAGAATTGCACATGCCCTAACTATGTATAAACACAATATTAAGAAGTAAAATTCTATATTGTTTTTTTTAAGATCTAAATATGATCTTTAGGAATAAAATGAGAACAAAGTCAAAAGGCCAAGGAGGGTGGAAATGACAATCAACAAATAAATGGAAAGATTGAAAAATATATAAATAATTAATCAATTCTAGGCATGAACTAAATGACCTTAATTAAAGTAAATTAAAAGTCTTAAAATACATTAATGAAATACAATAACTCTAAATTGTAATCCACCCAAAATTCAAAACATGAAACTTCATTTCTCTTCAATGTGGCATGAACTGAAATATCTTTTGATAATTTCAACAATATTTTCTTCAAATCTTCATTGAAGCATATTGTATGATTGATGTCTCTTGGTTCATATCACAAAGCAACTACCTTTTGTTTTGTTGATTGCTAGTAGATCGCACTGCCTGAGAGGAAGTAAATCACCCCACTGGTGCTCTTACGATCATCAACGTCACCGGTCATGTCACTATCGCTGTAGCCAACAAGCTCAAGCTTCTCCTTTCCTCTCCTGGTGCAGTATCTCACACCCCAGCCTCTGGTTCCAGCCACATAGTGCAGGATGCGCTTGACAACCACAAGAGGCTCCTCCCTAGGTTCTTCCATGAATCTACTTACGTATCCAACTAAGTAAGCAAGGTCAGGACGTGTGTTTATCAGATAGCGCAGGCTTTTGACAATGTTGCGGTAATTGGTGGCATTAATTGCCGTCATAGTGCCGGCCTTCCTTAGTTGGAGTCGGGCCCTCCATTGGAGTCTTTATAGGGTTACTGTCCACAAGCCCAGTTGTGTCCAACAGCTTCTTCGCATATGCACTTTAGCAGATGGTGATGCCGGTAGTACCCTGTTGCACTTCGATGTCGAGGTAGTAGCTGAGCATGCCAAGATCGCTCATCTTGAAGTTCTTTGACATCTCCCTCTTGAATCTTCCGAGGACTTCCATGTCGCCTCCAGTGATTATGAGGTCATCGACGTACACTGATAAGATAAGGAACCACTACAAGGGGAGTAAGATTCGGATTACCTTGTTGATCGAATATCTCAAGGCAAGAACATTGTTTGAAATTCAAATCACTCCACAAGCAAAATCGATCATGTCTAGCTTGAATGATTCTTGTTGATCAAATATCTCAAGGCAAGAACACTTGCTTGAGATTCGAATCACTCCACAAGCAAGATTAATCATGTCGAGCTTGAATGATTCTACATGCAACCTAAACTACATAGAATTGCAAAGAAACTTAGCCATTGGCTAAAGAAGAGGACAAATGCTTCTTTTTCTATATTTTCCAAGTCTCTTACCAATACAATATACATGGCTTTATATAGCCTAAAAAATGAAACTATTAAAGGCACTCCAAGAGTTGTAACCTTCATACTTTATGGCCATAATTAGCCATTATGTAAATGTAACCTAAAGTAAATAAAATGTCTTAAAATACAATAACTCTAAATTGTAACCCACCCAAAATTTATAACAATCAAACTTCATTCTTCTTCAATGTGGCATGAATTAAAACATCTTTTGATAATTTTGACAACATTTTCTTCACATCTTCATTGAAGTATATTGTATGATTGATGTTTTTTGGTTTATATCATACACTCTCACGATTAGTCGCTACTCGTCGTGGCCGGGCGTGTACATGTCATGCTCAGAGGCACAGCGCTTGAACTTTAGCGATAATAGGGTACTGTCGAGCTTCGTGTTTCAGGCTCGTGGTGCATGCCGAAGCCCATAGAGTGCCTTGTGCAGGCACAATACCTTGTCAGGGTTGTCGTTGTCCAGGAAGTTCGGTGGTTGTTGAACATAGTCAGTCTCCTTCAGCTCTCCGTTTAGGAACGCGGGTTTCACGTCGATGAGGTGGACTTCTCAGGAATGATGTGCCGCGATTGCCAGCAATAGGTGGGTAGATTCCAGCTTTGTCACTGGTGCGAATACCTCCTCAAAATCCACTCCTTGCTTCTAGACGTAGCCCTTCACCACCAGACTGACCTTGAGTTTCACAACTTCTCCCTTTTCGTTCGCATCAGTCTGAAGACCCATTTGAGCCCTATGACTTGGTGTCCCAGTGACATATCCTCTAGACTTTATGTCTGGTTCTCGGTGATGAATTTCATCTCCTTCTGCATTGCCTTCAGCTGGCACGGGTTCCTTTCTGCTTCAGCGAAGGTGTTCGGTTCATCTGCGTTGATGACATGCAGTTCGGCCACCTCTTGTTCCAGTTTGCGTGCTGCTAGTCTAGGGGCTTCACCTCCTCCCACTAGGTCGTCCATCCTCCAGTACCTGGCTACCAGATCTTCATCGTGATCGACATCCAGCGTCGAATCCACAGTCCGTGGTGTTGCAAATTCCACTGGTTCAAGGGGTGCAACTGCTGGCGGCTGTGACGGTTCCTGATGCTGTGCTCCTCCTTCTTCTGGCTCGATGACGAGGTACTCCACCGTGAATTGATTTGGGTTGTGGGCTGTCTCGATCACGTCGTTCCACTGCCTGAAGGTGCTTTCGTCGAAGATGACATCACGAGACACGTGGGCTCACCCCCCGCAGGATCATAGAGTCTGTACGCCTTGCTCCCAGGTTTGTAGCCGATGAAGACGACCTTCAACCCCTTTGGATCGAGCTTGACAAGGTTGGAACGCGCTACCTTCATGTATGCGACACATCCGAACACTCGAAAATGATGTACCACTGGCTTTCTATTGTACCAGGCCTCATGTGGCATCTTCCCGTCTAGGCTTCACATTAGCGACCGATTGAGAAGATAGACAGTCGTCATTACCGCCTCTCCCCAGAATCTTTCAGGCATCCCAGCCGTCATCAGCAAAGATCTTGTTGTTTTGCTAGAGGGAGTAGGGCATTGTTAGTCGCTGCTGCATGCCGAGCTCGTCGCAGTAGTTACTGAAGCTCGCTGAGGTGAATTCTCTACCTCAGTCCGTGCGTAGCATTCACATCTTCTTCCCACATTCGGCCTCCGCTAACGCTCGAATGCGCTTAATCGCCTATGTCGCCCCACTTTTCACTTACAGGAGGATCAGCCATATGAAGCGGCTTCTGTCATCGACTAGCAGGAGGAAGAGGGTCTTGCTGCCTAGGGCCGCCGGCTTGATGGGCCTGCAAATATCGCCGTGCACAAGCTCCAACAACTCACCAGCACAGTAGGATGTCCGAGATGGCTTTATATAGCCTCAAAATGGAACTATTAAAGGCATTCCAAGAGTTGTAATATTCATACTTAATGAGCATAATTAACCATTGTGTAATTGTAACCTATAGTAAATAAAAAGTCTTAAAATACATAAATGAAATACAATAACTCTAAATTGTAATCTACTCAAAATTTATAACATAAAACTTCATTATTCTTCAATGTGGCATGAATTGAAATATCTTTTGATAATTTCAACAATATTTTCTTCACATCTTCATTGAAGCATCTTGGATGATTGATGTCTCTTGGTTCATATCACTCGGTCATATGGTTTGTTGCCCCTGTGTCGAGGACCCATCGTCGGTGCTCTTGGTGATGCTGTTGCCCCTGTGTTGAGGACCCGAGAGTGGTTATGCTGTTGGTGAGCCTGCAGCTGCTCGATGTTTGATTCCCACACTCGCTGCATACCAACCGAACGAGATTTGATTCCCTCCCAAGTCGATTGCGCGGCGATGGGGCTGAACCGTGGCTTCTGGGCTGGATTGAGGTTTGGGCAGAAGGTAGAGGCCGAGGGGAAAGAAGTCGGGCTAGCTCTCTCAGATTTTGGGTTCGGGTTGACCCGGATCTGTGGATCTTGTCTTCCTTACCAGCGACGTTGTTGACTTCTAGCAATAGTGAGGAAAACGTCGACGTGTAAAAATCGGCTGAAGGAAAACTTCTTCGAGGAAAAAAATAACGAAAAAAGAAAGGGAGAGAAATATTTGCTGAAGAACCGATGGTTATTATTTGATTTAGTTTCACGTATTTCAATAACAAACCTATCCTAGATTTAGCAGTAGTGGCATAAACCTTGCGCCCAAAAAATTGGTCAAAATGGCCAGCAAAAAATATGCTCTTCCATTAAACGGGGGGCGTTAATTCAGATGTTCAAAAGTAAAAAACAACTAACGAAATTTAAGGAATAAAAACATAGCTATTATCTAACAGGCGTTTTCGTTGCTAATATCGGTCCTCTTTCTTCCTTTTCCTCTTTATTTATCTTCTTTCTTTCTTTCCTCGAAGTTTAGTAGCCTAAAAGTTCCTAAAACCATAGATCTAAGAATGTTTACAATTTTTTGACCTCGGTTACCGACGATGGCGCTTACGAAAAAGTACAAAACATACCTTGAGTTATTGTGCTTTCGTTAGGGATTATTCTCATGGTGGTAACTGAGCGTTTGACGTCGATTTTCTGGTGGTTTTGGACTCGTCGAAGAAATTGAAAACTCGCCGAAGTTATCTGAAATCTCTCTCTCGCTCTCGTATTTTCTTTCTTTTCTCTGTTTGCAGGTATTTTGATCGATTCTGGCAGTTGTGGGTTGAAGGTTGAGTGAGGTGTGGCTATCATTTCGCGTGGGGTCCACGAAACTCGGCGGTCGCTAGAAAACTCACGAGTTTTCCAACGATTGAGTTTTTTTTTTTTTTTTTCTTTTTCTTGGGTCGTTATAGTGCGAGTATCAATCGTCTTTGCCAATAAATAGTTTAGAAGATAAACTGCATGACATATTTGTTGGAAATAAACTTAAATGAAAGAGAGAGAGAAAAAAAAAACAGTTTTTAAATTGAGTAAAAAAGCTATACTTATTTTAGGAAATGAGTAGTATATGGGTGAGAAAACATGTAAAGAAAACGTGGGATAGTTATGGCAAGAAAACTTGTAAATAGGCTTTACTTATCATTGTAATATTAGAGCAAGTAGAGCAAGAGTCATAATAGAGCAAAAAGAAGCAAAAAGAGAAAAAGAAGAAAGAGTTAAAGTTCTGTGAAATCGAAAAAGGCTTTTGAGAAGTCTGTCTCCTTGTCTCTCCCCTCTCGACACCCCCTTCAAAGTTTTCTAAACGGGTTAGTTTCAGAGTGAAAGTCCATTTTCTACAAGTCGGTATCAGAGCGGCTTTTATTTTCTAAAAATTGGTATTAGAGCAAATTTTATTTCAACAAATTGATATCAGAGCTGATGGCGAACATGATGGGACAAATGCTGCTACCACGATTGAAGGAGGAAAGTTTTCTACATCTAAGTAATTCCAAAGCTCATCTTCCATTAAAGACACTTATATCATTTACCAATCAATTTAAGTATACATGTTTTAAACTTTTATGGTCTAACTCAATTTTTTTTTCTTACTGATACTTTAATTTCATCTTTACCTAAATCAAAGTTATAGAATTTTCTTTCAGACACTACCACTTTTAATATCTATAGTATACTATAAGATATTGACATCTATCAAGCTTCTTAGGTCATTTAATTCCATTTGAAACTACTTACTCTATACATTGGTACATTCATTCTCATCTCTATGTTCATAAGACTGTGTAGTTTATCTATGTTTAAGACGTCTAACTAAAACATATGATCTTGCTTAGCAAAATCATTTTCACGCATACACTAACATTTAGTAGCTTAAAACTATAACTACTCATTCACAGCAACAATCTCAGTAAATCTAAACATCATCAACATAACAATTTACATTCACATTCCATGCAAGGTAAAACATAACGTATTCTAAATTATAATAAATATAGAATTAACCTAACATGAATGCAGTCAATTATAATACAATCAATAGAGTAAAAGTCCAATTATGAGTTATATTTTATAATTACCAAATAATAACAACATGTCATTTTCTTATCTTACGCAAGACATACCTGGCGGAGACGGGGCACCGACGGTGGGACCATGGAACATGCCAAGCCAACATCGTAAGCTAGTCTACAAGATCTATAACCTAGGGCTCTGATACCAACTATAACGATCAAAAAATTTCTACTAATTTAAGGTCGCTACTATATACGTACAATAAACATTGAATGCGGAAGCCTTCATTTAAATTCTATAAAACATAACGTTTAACTTAAAACACAGCCATGGACTTACGTGTTTCGAAAACATCTTTAAAATGACACAACAAAAGACCCAAAATAAAATAAATAAGCGTTTTAAGTTTAAAACATCCTATTCTAGCCTAAGTCTAAGAAAATAAATACCATTATCCTATGCAGGTGCCATGATCTCGAGTTGCGATGCCATCGTTAGCCGTACAGAAATGCCATGCCTTAACCTGAAAAATGTAGTAGCACATGGCTTGAGTATTTAAAGAAACACTCAGTAAGTGACCTCACTATTGGGGTTAAATATAACAATCAAATGCAATGAAATGATGGGACCTATCTTTCGTTTCGTTTCGTTTCATTTTCCCTACGGTGTTGTCCTAACGGGTAATCGTGGACGTGTACTATATACTCTACACACGGCCCATACCAAGCTAGTTCGCACACCGCTGGGCCACTTTCCTTATCTTGTGGGCATACTCTGGGAGCCCCTTATGCTGGACCTGTTAAAACTAGTAACCGTCACGGCAGCGCTATGCAAAGCATAACAATCGTTGTCCTGCCATTGGATGTACGCGTCCGTACCCTCGTGATGGGATAAGGGTATCCCCCAAATGCATGAACACACATAATGCATGAGGTCCCCACTACTTATACAATTTCATTATCCTTTAATACAACCCCGCTAGCATTAAGTACATATCATATCATTTTCATATCGTTTCAGATATCGTTCATCATTCATATCATATCGTTTCTCATTCTTCCGTTCTCAAATCATACATAATTCTAACGGGGTTATATTTCATGTCATTTATCGTAATTTCATATCATTCATATCATGCTGTATACACACAATTTAAGAGACCTAACATAACGTTCTATGCTTTTAACATAACATTTCATCATATACACATCATACCTTGAGATATTGCATCACAATGTATCATATCATAAATAAGTAATAACGTAAACACTTCATAGTCATATCCTTCTCTAACTTATCATAGCCTTAACGTTCTTATACCTATCACAGTCATATCATTACATGAACGTACCTTAGTCATATCATCACAAGAACTTAACATAACGCTATCGTTCTATCAATCTATCACAAACCTATCCCTTTCTACCCGTAACCTAACCGTATTCTTCCATCAATCTCTCTTATCCATATCACTCCGGTATGTAACCTAGCATTAACGTTTCGTGAACGTATTTTACTCCTATCGTTACATTTCGTTTTGTGCATTCTTCTTGTATCCTATCTCAAACATATCCTTGAACACATCGTACAGGAACTATTATCATACAATTCACATATTATAACATATACATAACATATAGGAAGCATATCGATCCACAGAGAATTCACACATAGGTGTAAAATAACTATAATGCCCTCCACCCAAAATAACCTCCTTTTACCACTTTTAAGACACCTAAGTAACGTGGAACTTTATACACAACCTTGAAAGGGATTTATCAAGTTACTAGTAAGTTTTCACGCCCATGGGATCACATTTGGTTGCCTTTTATTGTGTACCTAAGTTAAAACTAATGAGTTGTGATGCTGATGCTACTCCATGATATAATGTATAAGCCTATGTTCTTTTATAGATCGTGTTCCAAGAATATACCTAAGATCAATTGAATAACATGGTAAATAAATAGCTAGGATTTATACCCAAAAGTGACAGTTATCTCCCATCATGTGGTGTGCGACAATGCCCCTATTCCTCTTTGATGTGGGATGCCATACACTATGTATCATGATTAGGAGGATAAGGAGGACCTCCTATTTTCCTCACTTAGTTGAAATGCACTGCATCAGAATTGACTAGAAAGATGACACGACCATGATAGCCCCACTCATGTGGTCACAGGAAGAGAACTAAAGGTTAATTTATGGAAAAGTTTTTAGGATGAGAAGGCAACATGTAAAAATATAAGCTCTAAGTGCCAAGCCCATGAAAACTCAATAAGAGATAACATCCTAACTTAAGGTTGTCATTAAGAGCCTATAAGTACGTTACTTAATAACTTTTTACTCACTTCATGTTTACATTGTTTTTCGGTAACTAGGAGTTGGTCATGGATGGGAGCGGACTTTGAAACGTGGGTGATAAGACAATATTAATCCTCAGCCCAATGATCCAAGCTTTTTTTGAAGCAAGAACCCTTGAATCAAAGAAATTAACACCTCTTTATATAAAATTTGGATCAACCAAGAGATAAGCGTAAAAGTAGATAACCTCTTAAAATCAAAGATCTAGAAGAAAGATTTGAAACCTTGTTCTAAATTGAGTCACTTCACAATTCAACTTAATCATGAATCAGTCGATGCAATCTACCATATGAATTGCATGAAACTGAGAAATGACAAAGAGGATACTAAAATTTCTTAAGTTAAAGTCTTGAACTTGAGTGATTACTTTTATTCAAAATCTACTTTTATAGTTTCTCCACAAAAGAAACTTTTGACTCTTCAAATGCCAACTAAATAAGTTAGTGGCCATGATTGGTAAGTTACTCCATTATCGTTTAAATCTCCCCAAAAAAAAAAAAAAAAACAAGTAATGGCCAATTTCACAAGTAATTTCCCACATTTTTTTCCCCACTACAACAAGTTATGGAATTAAAATACTAAATAAAGTTCCGAAATAAATTATCACTACTACTATTTATAACAACTTCGTCCTCTACTTCAACCGTGCAATTACTCACCCTCGAACCTCTAAATATTTTTTCTTTAATCAAATAGCTTGTAACATATGAAATGGAGGTTGAATCGAGGCTATCCAATTTTGTAGATGAAGAATGAATGCTTGTTGAATCTTCTTGGTCTTGGACGTATAATT
The DNA here is from genome assembly GCF_002738345.1 of Cucurbita maxima. Lineage (NCBI taxonomy): Eukaryota > Viridiplantae > Streptophyta > Magnoliopsida > Cucurbitales > Cucurbitaceae > Cucurbita > Cucurbita maxima. Next base: position 14,966 of record NW_019272270.1, read on the forward strand.
GGTCTAGTTGAAACATTTGGAACATCATGCTCTCTATCATCTTTCCTCTCTTCAAAAGGATTTGTACTCCAATCAGGAAAATCATAACCTACATCAAAAGAACTCAACTGAGAAACATCGGAAGTAGAATGTAGAAATTCCCTTGGAAAATCAATTTTATAGACATTGATAAGGCAACCCTAATCCTCAGCCCAACGATCCAAGCTTTTATTTTAGCAAGAACCCTTGAATCAAAGTAATTAATACCTCCTTATGCGAAATTTGGATCAACCAAGAGATAAGGCTAGAATTAGATTACCTCTTACGATCGAAGATCTAGAAGCAAGACTTGGAACCTTGTTCTAAATTGAGTCACTCCACAATCTAACTTGATCAAGGCTTGATTGAATGACTCGGATGCAATTCTACCACAAGAATTGCTTGAAACTTAGAAATGACAAATATGATGCTCGGATTTCTAAGGAAAACGTCTCAATTTGAGATCTGAATTACATTCATCAGCGAATCTGTTTTTTACATAACATATTGTGGGTATTTATAGTCTCCCGACAAAAGACGTTTGTGGCCAGAATTCAATCCCGATATGTTTGTGGACGGGATTTATTCCCGATCCTCTTTAATCTCCTCGAATCAGAAAAAATCATCACCTTCTTTCAGTCACCTCCTTTTGAAATGTTTTGATAAAATCTTAATGCTTCACTCACAAAAATAATAGAAGGAAATTAGTAGGAATAGGAAGCAAATGAAGTGTACACCGTGATTCTTATCATCTTCCCCCTCTTCAGAAGGATTCGTCCTCGAATAAGAAAAAATCATCACCTTCTTTCAGACCCCTCCTTTTGAAATTTTTTGATCAAATCTAAATGTTTCACTCACAAAAATATTAGAAGGAAATTAGTAGGAATAGGAAGCAAATGAAGTGTACACAATGATTCTTATCATCTTCCTCCTCTTCAGAAGGATTCGTCCTCGAATCAGAAAAAATCATCACCTTCTTTCAGTCACTCCTTTTGAAATGTTTTGATCAAATCTAAATGCTTCACTCACAAAAATATTAGAAGGAAATTAGTAGGAATAGGAAGCAAATGAAGTGTAGTAAATCCATAAACTACTTTCTTAAAGAATAAGTTAGCAGCATGCTTTGCATCATCCATAAATCTATCTGCCACATGCTTCATCTCGACCAACAAAAGTGTTTATGCAACATTTTATAAACTTTATTAATCCTAAGATGTCCCATTAAGGCACCACCATATGCTTCTCTCGAAAACAAATCTTTTATAGAGCATTTAGGAATACAAAGCATACTCTTAGTAATTAAAAAATTATGAAACACATAATACTCATCCACCAGTTTTTCACTAAAATATATTAAGTGCTTTCCATCTTGAATTAAAACAACACTTGTGCCCAAACCACATACTTCACATTCAACTTCAATAGTTTTATCAAAACTAGCCAAAACAAATAATGGTTTGCTTAATTTCTTCCTAAGATAAGAAAATTGGATGCATTCTTTTTCACTAAGTCATTCAATAGTTGAGTTATGGTTCTAAAATCATTTATAAATCTCTTATAGAGGTTAGCTAACTCATGAGAACTCCGAAATTTACGTGCACTTTTTGGTGTTGGCAAATCCATAATGAATTTAACTTTGTCTCTATCCAAAGCTACTCTATTTTTACCAACTATGAAGCCAATAGAGTGAACTTTTTCCATGCAAAAACTACCCTTACTAAAATTAAATTTCTCTTTTCTATGTGTAATCAAAACTAATTTAACATGTTCCACATGCTTAAGCAAAATCTTCAAATAAATTATAATATCATCAATATAAACAACAACATGTTTTCTCATATATTTTCTCAAAACATTATATATTAAGCGCATAGGTTTACTAGGAGCATTAGTTAACCTAAAAGGCATAACAAGCCATTCATACAATCCAAACTTAATATTGAAAGTTGTTTTCCATTCATCTCCTACGTGCATTCTAATTTGATGATGTCTAGATTTCAAAATAAATTTTATAAATAGACACGAATCATGCAATAAATCAAGCATATCGTCTAACCTAGGAATAGGATGTCGACACTTTACCGTGATTTTGTTGATGACTCTATTATCCATGCATATGCGCCAAGGTTCATCTTTCTTTGGCACCAATAAGTCTCGTATAGAACATGGACTCAAACTTTCTCGTACATAGCCCTTCTCCATGAGCTCCTCCACTTGCCTTTTAATTTCTTTTATCTCGGTTGGATTGACTCTATAAGCTGGCTTATAAGAAATGACAGTCCTTGGAATGACGTCTATTTTATGTTTAGTACCTCTAATGGGAGGTATTTCTTTATCTTGAAACATGTCTTCAAATTCGTGTAAAAGAGATGGTAAAACACTAGGCAAAGCCAAGTTGTTATAGTTAAAGACCAAATATCCTCCATTGTACCTAAGTACAAAGATCGATTTTTGTGAAAGCCTTTTAACCTCTCTAACGGTAGGCAAATAACTGTCTCTTTCTTTTTTCTTCAATTTCATCCATTTTTTCATTCTTCTCTCTTTCTCTTTGATTTTTCTCTACTTTTTCACTCAACTCTTGTTTTTCTTTTAACTCTTTTGCCTCCAACTCTTTCTTTCTTTCCTCCAACTTTAATTGATTAGCAAATACATTTGCAGAACTCAAAGGTACAAGAATGGTTTTTCTACCATCTTTTACAAAAGAATACCTATTCAAATAGCCATCATACATAACCTCCTGTCAAATTGCCATGGTCGGCCAAGCAATATGTCTCCAGTATGCATTGGCAACACATCACAAAGAACTTCATCTTTATATTTTCCCAAAGTAAAAGATATTAAAGCTTGGAAAATTATCTTCATTGTTCCACTGTCATTGAGCCATTGGAGCTTGTAAGATTTAGGATAATCTTGAGTTGGAATTTGCAACCTTTTGATCAATATAGTACTTACTACATTGGTGCAACTTCCACAATCAATGATAAGACTACGAGAAATCCCCTTGACTAAACACCGCGTGTGAAATAGGTTGTCTCTTTAATCATCAACGTCATTCTCCATAACTTGAGTTTTAAGAAGTCTTCTTGTAATAAGGGCCAAAAGAATACCATCTTCTAGTTTCTTCTCAACTAGATCATTGATCTCCCCTCCATTTTTCTCGTCTTGGTTCATGATTGTACAAACAGTAGTTTTATATGCTTAGGATCTCACACACTCAACTCACTGATTTTACACTCAGGAACACTCGTGTTTAACACACAAGGTAGACTATTTGGAAAAGTGACTAATTTCTTATCAAGGTAGATAATATGGATAAAGCAATTCTGATAGTAGCGAGCTATTCAAGACAATCAAGACAAGGTAATTATGTAGTAACAACAAAAATAAAACAAGACGTGAACAAAAAAAATAAGGGACACGAAGATATTTTTGGATATAATTGCACACTGAAAAAAAAATTCTAAAAAGAATGGTCGTGAAGATCGAACACAACAATTCTAGATTTATATGCTTTAGGAAAAAATGAGAATATAAATTTATTTGATCTTTCAATAAACGTGCAAATGATCTAATGATAAAGATATATTAAGGACAATATGATAAGGATTTATTTTTTTTTCTTTTAAGATCTAAATATGATCTTTATCAGGACACTAAGAACAAAGTAGAAGGATAATGAAGAACGTTGAAAATGACAGTAAGAAAATAAATGGACAAATTTAAAGAAAAGATAAACAAGAGCAGAAATGAAAGATAAAAACAATTCTAAAGTCGGCCACAAAGATGTAAGCCTAGGCTCTGATACCAAACTGATAAGGCAACCTTAATCCTCAGCCCAACGATCCAAGCTTTTATTTTAGCAAGAACCCTTGAATCAAAGTAATTAACACCTCCTTATGCGAAATTTGGATCAACCAAGAGATAAAGCTAGAATTAGATTACCTCTTACGATCGAAGATCTAGAAGCAAGATTTAGAACCTTGTTCTAAATTGAGTCACTCCACAATCTAACTTGATCAAGGCTTGATTGAATGACTCGGGTGCAATTCTACCACAAGAATTGCTTGAAACTTAGAAATGGCAAAGATGATCCTCGGATTTCTAAGGGAAACGTCTCAATTTGAGATCTGAATTACATTCATCAACGAATCTATTTTTTACATAACATATTGTGGGTATTTATAGTCTCCCGACAAAAGACGTTTGTGGCCAGAATTCAATCCCGATATGTTTGTGGACGGGATTTAATCTCGATCCCCTTTAATCTCCACAAAGAATAAGTCAAATTGATCATTTGACTTTTACATAATTTATAAAATTAAACATAGTTTTTTCTAACAAATGTTGATGTGCTTGAGTGGTTAATGCGACAGACTTGAAATTAATTGAGCTTTTCGTGCGGATGTAACTTTATCTTCCTCTGAGGTTTTGATCAAATATGTCTTTACAAAACAAGAGGGGTAAATGGATTAAATCCATAATTTTTTGAATCATCCCCTCTTGGATGTAAATCTTCCTCTGAGGTTTTGATCAAATATGTCTTTACAAAACAAAGGGGTAAATGGATTAAATCCATAAACAACTTTAAAAGAAGAGCAATGAGAGTTAGTATGATTTACTCTATTATATGCAAACTATACAAATGACAATCATTTGTCCTAAGTTCTATTAAACACCTCAGTTTGTCCACCAGTTGATGACATGCAGTTAAAAACAACAATTTGGTACCTAATTTACCCCCCGATACTTTTCAAAAGTTGCTTAAAAATTTAACATCCCCATCACTAACAATAATTCTAGGGCTTTCGATGTAATTTTACTACTTCCCTACTGAATAAGAAAACATGTTTTGTATCATCTATTTTGATTCATGCAATGAGCCATTTTTATTAAATATGTCTACAACAACAAATGAGTATACAATCCATTTGGTTCATTAGGTACATTTAAAGGAGTATACAATTCATTTGGTTGTGATCTTGACTTGAATTCTTTAGATGGAAAACATTGGTTGAATAACTTATGAACATCGTGCTTCATCTTTGGCCAAAAGAAGTATTCACACAATATATTATAAGTTTTATAAATCCTAAAATGTTTCATTAAGCCACCCTACGTGCTTCCATATCATCCTTACCTTGCTTATATTTGATAACATACGAAAATATTTCAATAAACACCACCCACTTTGCATGCCTACGGTTTAATTTTCTTTGACCCTTAAGATACTTCAAGCTTTCATGATCTAAGTGGATCACAAATCCTCTAGGATATAAGTACTATGTGCCTCCATATCATCCTTACCTTGCTTATATTTGATAACATACGAAAATGTTTCAATAAATATCACCCACTTTGCATGCCTACGGTTCAATTTTCTTTCACCCTTAAGATACTTCAAGCTTTCATGATCAGAGTAGATTACAAACACTCTAGGCTATAATTAGTGTTGGCATACTTGTAATGTACGAACTAAAGCAAATAATTTTTTATCATAGGTAAGATAGTTCAATGCTGCCATTATCTTGCATCAAAACGACACATATGCCCAAACCACTTGTATCACACTCAATTTCAAAACTTTTAGCAAAGTTAGGCAAGACAAGTAAGGGTGCATTGATAAATTTCTTCTTTAAGCTCATGGAATGCATTCTCTTGCATTATCTCCCATTTAAAAACATTAAGTCATTCAATGGTGCTAAAATCTTTTATAAATCTCCTATAGAACCTATCTAGCCCGAGAAAACTCCAAATTTCACTTGCATTTTTTTGGAGTTGGTCAATCCCTAATTTCTTCAACTTTCTCGTCATCTACTTCTACTCTATTTTTACCAACTATGAAGTCAAGAAAGTTAACCTTTTCCATTTTTCATTTTCCATGCAAAATCTACCCTTATTAAAATAAGCATAAAGTTTCACTTTTCTAAATGTAATCAAAACCGACTTAAGCATATGAATACTTCATATGCTCATGCAAACTCTTTGAATAAATTAAAATATCATCAAAATATACAGCAACATGCTTTCCAAAAAAATTCTCCCAAAATATGATTAATTGAGCGCATAAATGTACTGGAGCATTAGTTAACCCAAAATGAATAACAGAGTCATTCATATAATCCAAGCATAGTTTTGAAAGTTGTTTTCCATTCATCTACATGCATTCTAATTTAATGATAATGAGATTTCAAATCAATCTTGGTAAATTGACACGAACTATGCAATTGGCCAAACGTATTATCTAGCCTATGAATAGGATGTCAATACTTTACAATTATTTTGATGATAGCTCTACAATCCACACACATGCGCCATGTTCCATCTTTCTTTGGCAGCAATAAGAACATGGACTCAAACTTTCTCGTATAAAGCCCTTCTCCATGAGCTCCTCCACTTGCCTTTGAATTTTTTTAGTCTTAGTTGGATTGACTATATAAACTAGCAATGACAGCTCCAAGAATGAAGTCTATTTTAGGTTCAATATGTCTAATGGGTGGTAATCCTTTAGGTACTTCATTTTAGTACACATTTTCAAATTCTTGTAAAAGAGATTGAAACACATTAGGTAAAGACAAGTTGTTATCGTTAGAGACCAAACATCCTTCCTTTTACATAAGTATATAGATGATTTTTTGAAAACATTGTCATTCTCACCTCTCCAACTCTAGCCAAACAACTCACTTTTTTCAATTTTATCCCCTTTTTTACATTCTTCTTTTAATTTTTTTCCTCTTTTATTTTCTCTAATTTTTTCTCAATTCTTATTTTTCTTACCATTCTTCTCCCTCAAACTCTTTATTTCTTTTTTTTTTTTCACAACTTTAATTGATTAGCAAATACATTTGCATAGCTCAAAGGTATAAGAGTAGTTTTTCTACCATCTTTTGTAAAAAAAACACATATTCAAATAACCATCATACATGATCTTCCTATCAAATTGCCAAGGTCGGCCAAGCAATATGTCTCCAGCAAGCATTGGTAAAACATCACAAAGAATTTCATCTTTATATTTTCTCATAGTAAAAGATATTAAAGCTTGAGAAACTACCTTCAATGTTCTATCGTCATTGAGCAATTGAAGTTGGTAAGGTTTAGGATGGTGTTGGGTTGAAATTTGCAATCTTTTGATCAACATGGTACTTACTATATTGGTATAACTTCCCGTATCAATAACAAGACTATAAGGAGTCCCCTTGACTAAACACCGTGTGTGAGGTTGTCTCTTTAATCATCAATATCGTTCTTTGTAACTTGAGTTTTAAGAAGTCTTCTTGTAACAACTGTCAAATGACTCCTATCTTTCATTTCCTCCTCATTCTCCTGGAATTCTTCTTCATTTTCAACTCCTTTATTCAAGATTACTTCGATTATCTAAAACAATTTTAATTTACAAAATTCAGTTTGTCAAGGTACACACAAAGGTAGGCTATTTGGAAAGTGACTAAATTATTGTCAAGGTAAGCTAATATATGGATAAAGCAATTCTTATAGTAGCAAGCTATGGAAGGAAATCATGACAAGTTAATAGTAAAATAATAGAAAAATAAAATAATAAACAATTAAACAAATAACAGACTATTAAAAAAAAGAAAGGATTTTGACTAAATTCACTTCTTAATTTACAAAATGTTGTCAAATTCAAAAGTTATCTTCAAGTTAAATTATGAAAGAAAAATATCAAACAAAACTGTTGAAGATTTAGATGGTTTAAGAAAAATGTGGATCTAAATTTACTTGATCATGAGATAAACGTTCAAATGATCTAATGATAACGATTTATAAACACAATATTAAGAAGTAAAATTCTATATTGTTTTTTAAGATCTAAATATGATCTTTAGGAACAAAATGAAAACAAAGTCAAAAGATCAAGAACAAGGGTAGAAATAACAATTAGGAAATAAATGGAAAGATTTGAAAAATATATAAATAATTAATCAATTCTATAGTAGGCCACACATATTCAATCTAGGCATTGATACCAAATTGAGAAGACAAAACCCTTGAAGCAAAGAAATTAACATCTTTCTTATGTAAATTTCGGATCAACCAAGAGAAAGCTAGAATTAGATTACATCTTAAAATAAATGATCTAGATGCAAGATTTGAAACATTTTGAGTCATTCTACAATCAAAATTAATCAATGCTTGATTTAATGGCTCGGATGCAATGATATTGTAATGGATAATTAGATATATATACTAACAAGCAATTTATTATTGAGTTGTTTCAGTTTCAACCCAATGTTTCATCATAAAGAATGATATGATAGTTGAAAATTGAAGTCATGATCTCTCGCACCCAAAGTGAGAATCATACCACTAGACCAAATACCCATATGTTAATATTATTTTTTTAATGTTTTATTGAATGTATGATAATTATTTTATTAATAAAGAAAGAGAATATTAATGAAATTCATGTGAAAGTATTATTATCCTATCTTTTAGTTATAAATGGATGCAAAATTTGATTAATTTAAAATTATGTTCAAAAGAAGTAAGTAACCATATAGGAGAAATAACGGTTGAAGTTATTCCATAATATAAGTTTTAATTGGATAGTTTCAGTTTAGTCATCCATCATGAACACACAAACAAAACAATTATAGAATGTTCGATGTGAATGATTAAAATCTATATTTTTTAATTAATATATTATTAGATCAAGTTTACAATTATTCTATCCTTCTTTTTCAAAAAAAGAAAAATTAAAAAAATAGGGGCTTCATGAAGGCCCTAATTTTATCTTTTCATCCTTCCAAATTTACTTTTTAATAAGAGCATCATTATTATTTTATTTATTTAATTTGATGTCTAATATCACGTCATACTTTTTCAATCGTGCTGCATCGTGATCTTGACACACTTACGACAAGCTTTGAGAGGGAGCTCAAGTACCATTCACATTTTTTTGCCCGATTTTGTAGCTTTGTTAAATCTTAGGCGAGCTTTTCTTTCACCAACTGAACACAACTTGTGTGGAATCCAAACTTGTTTTTTCACACACGGCTCTCGTGTGTGCATGTTCAGTCTGCGACTCTATCCAACATGCCTTTAGACTAGATCAACTCATCTGACTCGTCTTTTCCTCTACTCTAGGTCAAGATCTCTCTTAAGCAACGTTGAATCTCATAGTCATCTTGGTTACCAACAACATAACCCATGCATTTTGACATCATTCCATGTCTCGATAAAGTTCGACCATCTTGACTTGTTCTGACACATTCGTTGAGAACTGACCCATGTATTTACCATCTCACCAAAACATCCAAAACATCTATCCATATGAGTTCTCATCGTCATTTGAGTTTTTTTTGTGTCTATGCTAAACAATTTATATCTTATAGTATGAAATTTAAAAATATCTAATATATTGTTGCTTTAATATTTGTGTTAAGTTAATACTCACTAAAATAGGTCCCACCGAGATTTTTGAACTCGGGTTATTGGATTCAGAGTCCAACTTCCTATTTAAAATGGGCCATGAACCCACAAATATTTATAAAATTTGTGTGTAATAAATCTTTGAACTTTAAAAAATAAATAGTACCTCCGTATGCTTTCAAAACTTTGAAAATGATTAATGTGTCTCGATTTTCTTAGTTTTGTATTTGAAAGGGTTTCAACACATTAAAATCAATTCATTGATTAGATCACGTGTATAATTATTCTACCATTCTTTTTCAGCCGTACGATCATAAATATGGTTTGAAAAGTTGTGAAATAAGTATTCCGATTATTAGATTTGGGACCCTATCATCATTATTTCAGTTATTTATTTGATCTTTCAAATATTATTAATGAAGAAATGAATATTAATGAAATCTATGGGCAAGTATTATTATCATATATTTTAGTTTTAAAAAGATGCAATGTAAAGTTTTAGTTTTTTGGTTTAAGTGCTTATCCTTATCCAACAACCACCAAATTTCATATATAACCTCAACATGCTATAGAATGCTCAACATTAGAATTTTACAGGCAGACGAGTTCATTTAATGCATTATTTTAACGTTACATCTCGAAAAATTATATGTTATAATGTGTGAATTGTATGATAATAATTACGGTACAATGTGTTCAAGGATAGGTTTGAGATAGGATACGAGAAGGATGCACAAAACAAAATGTAACGATAGGAGTAAAATACGTTCATGAAACGTTAAGGTTAGTGATAAAGCAACCCTAATCCTCAGCCCAACGATCCAAGCTTTTATTTTAGCAAGAACCCTTGAATCAAAGTAATTAACACCTCCTTATGCGAAAGTTGGATCAACCAAGAGATAAGGCTAGAATTAGATTACCTCTTACGATCGAAGATCTAGAAGCAAGATTTAGAACCTTGTTCTAAATTGAGTCACTCCACAATCTAACTTGATCAAGGCTTGATTTAATGGCTCGGGTGCAATTCTACCATAAGAATTGCTTGAAACTTAGAAATGGCAAATATGATGCTCGGATTTCTAAGGGAAACGTCTCAATTTGAGATCTGAATTACATTCATCAACGAATCTGATTTTTACATAACATATTGTGGGTATTTATAGTCTCCTGACAAAAGACGTTTGTGGCTGGGATTCAATCTCGATCCCCTTTAATCTCCACAAATGACGAAGTCAACTTTGATCAACTGACCATTGCAAAATGAAAAAAAAAAAAAAAAAAAAAAAAAGATCTTTCAACAAATGTTGATATGTTCGAGTGGTTAAAGAAATAAACTTGAAATCTATTAGGCTTCACTTGTGTAGGTTTAAACTTTGTTGTTGACATTTTTAATGTTTTCCAACTTCAACCGTGAAAATATTCAATTGTCCTTCGTCAATTGTATCAGCTTCTAATTCTACAAATGATGGTTGCGCCTTGGATCGTGTAATAGGTCCAGTTGGAACATTTGGAACACCGTGATTCTTATCATTAGGTTAAATATGATATGGATAAGAGAGATTGATGGAAGAATACCGTTAGGTTACGGGTAGAAAGGGATAGGGTTGTGTTAGATTGATAGAACGATAGCATTAGGTTAAGTTCTGGTGATGATATGACTAAGATACGTTCACATAATGATATGTCTATGATAGGTATAAGAACGATATGACTACGAAGTGTTTACGTTATGACTTGTTTATGATATGATACATTGTTGTTGGGTTTTATGTTCTAAAACTCACACTATGTAAACAAAAACATATTCTATTTTTAATAAAGTTATTATTGTTGTTTATTCAGTAAAAATTGTTATTGAATAAAGTGAACTTTACGATTATTAATCTAAATCCAATAAAATAAGAACACTCTAACTATAGTATGATTACTTGAACTATATGTAGAGACATAAGAGTGGATCAAGTTCAAGTATATAGTCAAAATGATCTATAGTATGAGGATAAGGCTGAGTACCTTATCATGGGGACACTATGGATGCGGCCCAATTTTGTATATGACATAAACAATGTGATCACTAAATCGTACATGTAGAGACATGTGAGTGCGGGTGTCCTATGCAATGAGTATTCCATAAGATCGGACCATGAAGAAAATCACTCTCACTTTATAATGTCGTTTACTATTGAGACTGATTTTCTTTTCATTCGATGACCTAGTAATATCAAACTTCAAGATCGGATATATGCTTCAGGCTCAAGTTCGAATCTTACTCCCCTTGTAGTGGTTCCTTATCTTATCAAGTGTTTTGATGAAGAAGGGTAAAGGGAAAAATAAGATTCCTACTAACCTCAAACACAAGTTTCAAAAAGCAGATAAAGGAAAATGTTTCCATTGCAACGAAAATGGGCACTGGAAGAGAAACTGCCCAAAATACCTGGCAGAGAAGAAAGCCGAAAAGACAACAACAACAAGGTAAATATGATTTACTCGTTGTAGAACTATGTTTAGTAGAGTATGATAACTCAACTTGGATACTAGATTCAAGGGCCACTAATCATATTTGTTCTTTTTACCAGGAAACTAGCTCCTGGAGAATGCTTACGGACGGCGAGATAACACTCAAAGTTGAATCACGAGAGGTTGTCTCAGCAAGATCAGTAGGAAATTTGAAGTTGTTTTTTGGAGATAGATTCATTATATTAGATAATGTACTTTTTGTTCCTGAAATGAAAAGAAATCGAATATTTATCTCTTGTTTATTAGAACAATTGTATAAAGTATCTTTAGAAATGAATGAAGTGTTCATTTGCAAAAGAGGTATTCATATTTGTTCTGCAAAACTAGAAAACAACTTATATATGTTAAAATCGAGCGAAACAAAAGCTATTTTAAATACCGAGATGTTTAAAACAGCTGAAACTCAAAATAAACGACAAAATATTTCTCATAATACCTATCTTTTGCACTTAAGACTAGGCCCAATTAATCTGAATAGGATTAAGAGATTGGTTAAAAGAGGACTTATAAATGAGTTAGAAGACAACTCTTTACCTCCATGTGAGTCTTGTCTTGAGGGTAAAATGACTAAGCGACCGTTTTTCGAAAAAGGTTATAGAGCCAAAGAAACCTTAGAAGTCGTGCATACAGATCTCTATGGTCCAATGAATGTCAAAGCACGAGGAGGGTATAAATATTTCATCAGTTTTATTGATGATTATTCAAGGTATGGCTATCTTTACCTAATGCATCACAAGTCCGAAGCTCTTGAAAAATTTAGAGAGTATAAGACTGAGGTTGAGAATCTTTTAGGTAAAACTATTAAAACACTTCGATCAGATCGAGGAGGAAAGTACATGGACTTAAGATTTCAAGACTATATGATAGAACATGGAATAAGGTCTCAACTCTCAGCTCCTGGTATGCCTCAACAAAATGGTGTATCAGAAAGGAGAAATAGAACTCTATTAGACATGGTTCGGTCTATGATGAAATTCGCTCAATTACCCGATCCGTTTTGGGGATATGCAGTGGAGACTGCTACATACATTTTGAACATGGTTCTGACTAAGAGTGTTTCAGAAACACCTTATGAGTTATGGAAAGAGCATAAAGGTAGTTTACGTCACTTTAGGATTTGGGGATGTCCAGCACATGTGTTGTTGCAAAACCCCAAGAAATTAGAACGTCGTTCAAAATTATGTCTATTCGTAAGATACCCCAAAGAGACGAAAGGTGATTTGTTTTATGACCCTCAAGAAAATAGAGTGTTTGTATCAACAAACGCTACATTCTTAGAGGAAGACCACGTAAGAAATCATCAACCTCGCAGCAAACTAGTATTAAGTGAGATTTCTAAAGAAGCTACTGATAAAACAACAAGAGTTGCTGATCAAGCTAGTCATTAAACAAGAGTTGTTGATGAAGCTGACACTTCTGGTCAATCACAACCTTCTCAAGAGTTGAGAATGCCTCGACATAGTGGAAGGGTTATAACTCAACCCGATCGTTACTTGGGTTTGGCAGAAACTCAAGTCATCATACCTGATAATGGCGTTGAGGATCCATTGACCTATAAACAGGCAATGAATAATGAAGATAAAGATCAGTGGATCAAAGCCATGAATCTTGAAATGGAATCAATGTACTTCAATTCAGTCTGGGAACTTGTAGATCAACCAGATGGGATAAAACCTATTGGTTGCAATGGATCTATAAGAGGAAACGAGACCAAAACGGTAAGGTACAGACCTTTAAAGCTCGACTTGTAGCAAAGGGTTATACCCAAAGAGAGGGGGTGGACTATGAAGAAACCTTCTCTCCTGTTGCTATGCTTAAATCGATTAGAATACTCTTGTCTATTGCCACATTTTATGATTATGAAATTTGGCAAATGAATGTTAAGATAGCCTTTCTAAATAGCAATCTTGAAGAGAGTATATATATGGCTCAACTAGAGGGGTTCATTGAACAGGACCACGAGCAAAGGGTTTGCAAGCTTAAAAGATCCATTTATGAGTTGAAGCAAGCATCTCGATCCTGGAATATAAAGTTTGATACTGCGATCAAATCTTATGGCTTTAAACAGAATGTTGACGAATCTTGTGTTTATAAAAGGATAGTCAACTCTATAGTAGCTTTTCTGGGGTTGTACATTGACGCTATCTTACTCATTAGAAATGATGTGGGATTTCTGACTAACATTAAGCATTTGCTAGCGACACAATTCCAAATGAAAGATATGGGAGAGGCTCAATTTGTTCTTGGAATCCAAATTGTTCGAAATCGCAAGAACAAAACACCAGCATTGTCTCAGGCATCGTACATCGACAAAATGTTGATTCGATATAAGATGCAGGACTCCAAGAAAGGATTCTTACCTTTCAGCCATGGAGTTCATTTATCGAAGGAACAAGGTTCTAAGACACCTCAAGAAGTTGAGGATATGAGACACATTCCCTATGCATCAGCAGTCGGTAGTCTGATGTATGCCATTCTATGTACCCAGCTCGACATATGCTATGCTGTGGGAATTGTCAGCAAATATCAGTCAAATCCGGGATGTGCTCATTGGACTGTCGTTAAGAATATCCTCAAGTATCTTAGGAGAACGAGGGCCTATATGCTAATGTACGGTGCTAAGGATCTGATCCTTACAGGGTACACTGACTCAGATTTTCAGACCGATGTAGATTCGAGAAAATCGACATCAGGATCTGTCTTCACTCTGAATGGAGGAGCAATAATATGGAGAAGCATAAAGCAAGGTTGCATTGTTGATTCCACCATGGAGGCTGAGTATGTTGCTGCTTGTGAAGCAGCGAAAGAATCTGTATGGCCTAGGAAGTTCTTAACAGATTTGGAAGTCGTTCCAAATATGCATCTTCCCGTCACTCTTTATTGTGATAACAGTGGAGCAGTTGCAAATTAAAAAAAAAAACCAAGAAGCCATGAGCGAGGAAAACATATTGAGCGCAAATATCATCTCATAAGGGAGATTGTGCAACGAAGAGATGTGATCGTCACACAGATAGCTTCAGAGCACAACATTGCTGATCCATTTACAAAGCCCCTCACGGCAAAAGTGTTTGAAGGGCACCTAGTGAGTCTAGGACTACGAGTTATGTAATCTAGGGCAAGTGGGAGAAAAGGCATGAGTATGTGATGCCCTAGTTTATTGTATTTATGTCTTTCTCTCTACTGAACATTATAAAACCCCACTAGAGTTTTAGTCCAAGTGGGAGTTTGTTGGGTTTTATGTTCTAAAAATCACAGTATGTAAACAAAAACATATTCTATTTTTAATAAAGTTATTATTGTTGTTTATTCAGTAAAGATTGTTATTGAATAAAGTGAACTTTACGATTATTAATCTAAATCCAATAAACTAAGAACACTCTAACTATAGTATGATTACTTGAACTATATGTAGAGACATAAGAGTGGATCAAGTTCAAGTATATAGTCAAAATGATCTATAGTATGAGGATAAGGCTGAGTACCTTATCATGGGGACACTATGGATGCGGCCCAATTTTGTATATGACATAAACAATGTGATCACTAAATCGTACATGTGGAGGCATGTGAGTGAGGGTGTCCTATGCAATGAGTATTTTATAAGATCGGACCATGAAGAAAATCACTCACATTTTATAATGTCGTTTACTCTTGAGACTGATTTTCTTTTCATTCGATGGCCTAGTAATTCAATTTTAATCTTGAGCTAACCATGAACTCCTGTTTTTTCGGAATTATCCTTAGATTTTCATGGATGAGAGTGGCTCGAGTTTGCCGACTCAATAGGCCTCCCATTTCAGGGGTAAGACTGGGTGAATGGCTGGGGACGTGGGGTGCAAGATGAAATTTGCTCCTACCGACTTTTAGGGATAGAAGAGAGGTAGTTCTCTTAAGCACTAACTCCAGGTCTTGAAAAATGTCTTCAGGGACAAAACGGTAAATTGACCCAGCTCTAGTTACGAACAACCTGTGAAGGATCGACTTACTAATCATAGTTATATCAAATGGACAGAAATATATCTACAGTGAGGGGAGTGCAACTATTAGGCTATAGTGGAGTGTCATAGTAGTTAACGAATGTTGGTTAACAAGGTTAATGAGTTTAACCGGTTAATCTTGGATCGTTGGAGCCCATGATCTATAGGTCCATTAGGTCCCTTTGCTAGCTCATATCGAACTAAACCATAGAACAGTGTGACGAGTGAGTTCGAAGTGTTCGAATTCATATTAGAGAATATGCGCTACATATATACGATATATTTAACCGCATTTTTGTTTTATTTACGAATTAAACAAAAAGAGAGAATCTGATATATTTAAATAAGATTTAAATATCTTAATCAAATATGTGTCGGAATTGATTGGGATTGACATTTGAATTAATATTAAATATTAATTAAATAGTTTAATTAATCATTTAATATTACTTTAATTTGAAATTAATTATTCAAATTAATTGTTGAATCAAAATGAAGAAAGTCAAGCTGTTGACTTCATTTAATGGAAAGATCCATGTGTGAGTTAGTGGAATTTTGAGGTGTCAAATTTTGGTTTAACCAAACTTGCATGCTTGCCAAATAAACCCCACAAATTTTAGTGGAATTTTGAGTGTCAAAATTTGGTGAACTCAAACTTGCATGCTTGCCACATAATCCCAAACATTTAAGTGGAATTTTGAGTGTCAAAATTTGGCGATCTCAAATTTGCATGAACATGCAAACATGATTCTATAAATAGAGTGATCATGGTACATGGAAGTTTTCCCTTGGGAAAAAACCTTGAGAAAAACCTCTCACAAACTCTCTCTTCATATATACTAAATCCCTCCCAAGTTTAGTCACTCACCAGATTCCACAATCCTGTTCTAAGGCCGGAGAATAGAGGAGAAGACACTAGTGGTAGTTCGAAACCGGTTCGTGAGGAAAAAGAAACTTGAGCGACAAAAGGTTAGTATTCAAACTTATTGAGTTTTAATGCTTTTGAACATGCTAGCTAATTCACTATAATTGATGTACTTATAGAGCCTATGATCCAAATTGCTTCTGCATGTGTTATATTAACACCATTAATTGTGATGCAATATGTCATGGTATGATGTGTGTATGATGAAATGTTATGTTAAAAGCATAGAACGTTATGTTAGGTCTCTTAAATTGTGTGTATACAGCATGATATGAATGACATGAAATTACGATAAATGACATGAAATATAATCCCGTTATAATTATGTATGATTTGAGAACTGAAGAATTAGAAATGATATGATATGAATGATGAATGATATCTGAAACGATATGAAAAATGATATGATATGTACATAATGCTAGCGGGGTTGTATTAAAGGATAATGAAAATGGAAAAGTTTTGGGACCTCATGCAAGATGTGTGCTCATGCATTTGGGGGATACCCCTATCCCATCACGAGGGTATGGTGCGTACATCCAATGGCAGAACGACTATCGTTATGCTTTGCATAGTGCTGCCGTGACGGTTACTAGTTCTAACAGGTGTCCGGCATAAGGGGCTCCCAGAGTATGCCCACCGGATAAGGAAATTGGCCCAGTGGTGTGCGAACTAGCTAGTGAGTCCATACTCGCACGTATGGGCTTTGTGTAGAGTATATGGTACACGTCCAAAGTTACTCGTTAGGACAGCGAATGGAATGAAAGATAAGTCCTATCATCTCATTGCATGTGATTGTTGCATTTAACCCCAATAGTGGGGTCACTTACTGAGTATTTCTTTAAATACTAAAGTCATGTGCTGTGTTTTAAGATAAATGCTATGTTTTATGAAATTTAAATAAATTCTTCTGCATTCAATGTTTATGGTACAGTATATAGTAGCAACCTTAAATTTCAGGTCGTTACATATACTTATTAGAGGGACATAGACTAACCTTCGTATTAACTTAGTATATATAATAGTTCAAGCTCAACGCTAGCAGATATTGTCCTTTTTAGGCTTTCCCTTTTGAGCTTCCCCTCAAGGTTTTTAAAATGCGTCTACTAAGAATAGGAAAAGGTTTTCACACCCTTATAAAGAATGTATTGTTTCCATCTCCAACGAATGTGAGATCTCATAATGCACCCTTCTTTGGGGCCCAGCATCCTCACTAGCACTCGTTCCTCTCTTCAATCGATGTAGGATCTCACAATCAACCCCCTTCAGGGCCCCACGTTCTGGCTGGCACTCGTTTCTCTCTCTAATCAAAGTGGGATCTCATAATTTATCCCCTTTCAGAATCTAGCATCCTCGCTGACACTTGTTCCTCTCTCTAATCGAAATGGGATCTCACAATTCATCCCCTTCGAAGCCCAACATCCTCGCTAACACTCGTTCCTCTCTCCAATCGATGTGGGATCTCACAATCCACCCATCTTTGGGGCTCAACATTTTCACTGGCATACTGCCCGATGTCTTGCTCTGATACCATTTGTAACAGTCTAATTCTCTTTGGGCTTTCCCATTTGGGACCCCTCAAGTTTTTAAAACGTGTCTTCTAGGGAGAAGTTTTCACAACCTTATAAAGAATGTTTCGTTACCCTCTCCAATGAGTGTGGGATCTAACAATCCACCCTCCTTCAGTGTTCAGCATCCTCGCTAGCACTCTCTCCTCTCTCCAATATATGTGGGATCTCATAATTCATCCTCCTTCGGGGCCAACGATTGTGCAACTATAAGGGCCTTAGTACTATGGTTCTTGGTTCTTGGTTCTTATCCTTAGAACTTGAATCTTGATTCATGTTCCAGTCCTTGATGTTTGTCTTGTTCTTGGTACTTTCTAGGCTCTTGTTCTATTATTGTTTCTTTCTTCAAGGCACTCCTCCTAGAATTTACAGCAATAGCCATGTACCTGACAACATGTGTCCAAGGCTTCATGCTTTCCGAGTGACACTGTCTTAACCTACGTCCAATGCTTCATGTGTTCCAAGCGACGTAGTCTGAACCTGCATCTTAGAGCTTGTCGTTCGATATAGTCTTAAAACATATGCCCAAGGCTTCATGTGTTCCTAGCGACATAGTTTGAAAACTTACGCTTAAGGCTTCATGCGTTCCAAGCAGCGTAGTCTAAGTCATGAGCATGTTGTACCATGGGAGGTCTTAGGAGGTTCTAGATTCTTGGCTAAGGTAACTTACTCTCTTCTTATTCCATCGTGGCTCTAGACTACTTCCCATGATAGACCATAATGGTCACGTGATCGGTACATATATGAACATGGCATCCTACAAATCTTTGGGTACCCATAACATGGTGCAAGGCATCTCATCTAGGTGAGGGAAACGTGAGGCCAAACATGATATCCTGCAAGGAAACATGGTGCAAGGCATCCCACCTAGAAGAGGAAAACTTGGGCCTCAGAAATCACCGCGTGGTGAGAGTTCATGTGTCACTCTGGACATGATTATAGTATTACCTAGCATTCTTGAGTTTTTGTGTCTGAGGACCTTGGTCCCTTATTCTTGATTGGTACCTAGCATTCTTCTTACTTTGTAATTGTAGAGCTTGTGTGATATTGTTCTTGGTTATTAACCATGTAAGTTTTTAGGGTTCTTAATTCCTTGAGGCATAAGTTGTAACATCCATTCATAATTATATGAACCCATTATAATAGCTAGCCTGAATTATTCTAGAAATTCATACATTCATAATGAATTCATCGAGAATTCTAGAAGGGTCTTGAATCTTGAGATGTTTTCTTTAGGCGTTTCTTAGGTTTTATCTTGGTTTAGGTTCCAAGCGTGCTCTAATCAACTTCAACTCTTGAACATAGCTTCTTGTCCTTAGGAATAGTCCTTATAAAAAGTAGCAAGTTATTTGAAAGGCGTATGACCTTGAATTATCATAATAGTCCTGGGAGAATTTTGGTCATTTTACCTATAATTCTTGGATTTTCTACTTAACGAATTCCAATGGCTTTCAAACTTCACCACATCATCAAACGTAAATTACCTTAGGGGGCATTATGGTCATTTTACACTATTTCTTGGTTTACCTACTTATCCTTATCCAATGATCACCAAATTTCATATATAAACTCAACATGCTATAATATTCCCAGCATTAAAATTTCATAGGTAGCAAAGTTTCTTTAATAGGTTATTTTAACGTTACTTAAATTTCGAGTAATATGACCAGTTCAGGGTCTTAACTAACGGTTCTTTGAGTTTTTCTTTAATATATTCTTAAATCATACTTGGTTTAGTGTTCATATAAAAATCTAAGTGATTCCTTCAAGTATTTCTTAAGAAAAGTTTAAGGTGGCTACTTAACATGTAACGACCCGAAATTTTCTACTTAATTTAAGGTCGCTATTGTATACATATCCTAAACATTGGATGGGAAAGACTTCATTTAAATTCCATAAAACATATCATTTATCTTAAAACACAGCCATGAACTTACGTGTTTTGAAAATATCTTTAAAACGACACAATAAAAGACCTGAAATAAAATAAATAAGCGGTTAAGTTAAAAACATCTTATTCTAGCCTAAGTCTAAGAAAATAAATATCACTATCCTATGCATGTACTATGGTCTCGAGTTGCGATGTCGTCGTCAGTCGTACAGGAATGCCTTGCCTTAACTTGAAAAAAATATAGTAGCACATGGCTTGAGTATTTTAAGAAATACTCAGTATGTCATCCACTATTGAGGTTAAATGCAACAATCACATGCGAATGAGATGATGAAATCTATCTTTCAATCTGTCTTCCTACGGTGCTGTTCTAACGGATAATTTTGGACGTGTACCATATACTATACACACAACCCATATCGGGTATGGGCTCACCAGTCAGTTCGCACACCGTTGGGCCACCTTACTTGTCGGGCGAGCATACACTGGGACGCTCCCTAGGCCGAACACCCGGTTAGAACTAGTAACCGTCATAGCAACGCTATGAAAAACATAACGATCGTTGTCCTGCCATTGGATGTACGCGTCCGTACCCTCGTGATGGAATAGGGGTATCCCCCAATTCATGAGTACACATCATGCATGAGGTCCCAACATCTTTCCATTTTCATTATCATTTAATACAACCCCGCTAGCATTATGTACATATCATATCATTTTTCATATCGTTTCAGATATCGTTCATCATTCATATCATATCATTTCTCATTCTTCAGTTCTCAAATCATACATAATTCTAACGGGGTTATATTTCATGTCATTTATCGTGATTTCATGTCATTCATACATGTTGTATACACACAATTTAAGAGACCTAACATAACGTTCTATGCTTTTAACATAACATTTCATCATATACATATCATACCATGACATATTGGATCACAATGTATCATATCATATACAAGTCATAACGTAAACACTTCGTAGTCATATGTTCTCTAACTTATCATAGCCTTACCGTTCTTATACCTATCATAGTCATACCGTTATGTGAACATACCTTAGTCATATCATCACAAGAACGTATCCTAACGCTATTGTTCTATAAATCTATCACAAACTTATCCCTTTCTACCGGTAACCTAATCGTATTCTTTCATCAATCTCTCTTATCCATATCACTCTGGTATGTAACCTAACCTTAACGTTTCATGAACGTATTTTACTCCTATTGTTACATTTCATTTTGTGCATCCTTCTCGTATCCTATCTCAAACATATCATTAAACACATCGTACCATAATTATTATCATACAGTTCAAATATTATAACATATACATAACATATAAGAAGCATATCGATCCACAGACAATTCACACATATCAATATATATGACACGTGCAGAACCACGAGGCACGTGTCAACATCAAATATAACCATACCGAGAATAAGGTCACTTACCTGGCTAGCTTAAGTCGTTGTCACGAATATATCTTTAACGAAAGTTCGATTCCGTCCTTTGTAATCCGAGTCAACTTATATAAGCCCATGACATGAGTTTCAAGTTTGAACTCTACACACTTATTTCTCTAATTTACATTGGTCATTGTAAATTATATGACACGTCCTTTGTATTTTCTTTTCCCTCTATATTTAGTTTGTGGTTTTTAATTCTTTAATCTTATTTTCTTCCTATCTGTTGCATTTTAATTTTGTTCTCATATATTCCAAATTTCTACTAAATCTTGTTTCCAAATCATTTCTTATCTTAGTGTTTAGTGTTCACAAATTTTGTTGACCATTCTATTTTTAATCTATTAATTTGGCTACGGATATAAATTTAATCTAATATATTTACTAGCATTCCTATAAATGATTGACATTGAGTTTCTAACTGAAAGCTAAACCATTTTAATAATTCCATGAAGATCTAACTTCCGTTCTTGAGCTTCTAGTATCCAAATTGTTTCAAATTTTCTTCCACAGACTCCTCTTATTGTGTCTAGTTTCTAGAACCATAAATTTTTTTCATGAGAACCAGCATGGAAGGAGGTTCAGATTTAGAAAAACAAAAGAAGAAGATGAAACGTATATTTCCACCATTTCTGTAACGACCCTAAATTTTCACACACTCATAGTCACTACTAACGTCTCATGCTTATCTATAATGCGGAAATATAACTCTTACATGAACATCATTTATAACGTAAACTTCAAAAACGCTTAAAACAACTTTTTCTCTGGAAAACACAGCCATGGTCTTACGTATTTAAATACGAAATACTGAAATTTAGAGAACTTAAAAGCAGTAAAAAATAATTTAAAACGATGAAATGCATAACAACCTATTCTAACCTAAAACTAGAAATTTAAATATGAATCTTCTCTGTGCACATGCCATAGTCTTTGCTGGCGATGTCGCCGTCCTCCATACAAGTGCGTCTTGCCTTTACCTGAAAAATGATGTGGCACTCAGTCTTAGTATTTCAAAGAATACTCAGTAAGTGGCCCCACTATAGGGGGCCATGCAAATGCAAACACATGCAATCATGGTTTAGGGACCTATCTCTAACATCATAGGGGTGGCCTCCAGTCTCGAACAAATTGGATGTGTAGTACTTCCCTAAATACAACTCACACGTGCGAGTGTGAGTCCCTAGGGCGCTTGCACACCCCCTAGACCCTCTAGTCAAGCTAATCTGTAGTAACGTCCGAAGGTAAGCGGAACCCCATAGTGTCATGTGCCTCATGAACTCCCTCATCTGTGCGCATTCGCACTCATCATCATATTATGCTTGTCTGCACTCGTCATCTCAAAGGGAAGTAGCCCTATGCTTATGAACATACAATATACATGAGGTCCCTCTAAACCCATCATAATGTCTCTTCTGACACAACCCTCTAGTCTCATCTCTTTATTACTCTAGGTAACACATGCTCGTGGATATTTATATTAATATCATTTTCATGCTCTTAGGGTTGTGTCCTATGTCGATCTAACGACACGATGCGATATGGCACTCATCATCATATAACATGCTCAATATGGAAAACATCATCATATAACATCATCACATCCTTATCTAACGTTATCAAGTCATCATATAACATCATCACATCATCATATAACATCATCACATCATCATCTAACACCATCACATAACATTATCACATCATCACCTAACGTCATCACGTCATCACATAACATTATCACATCATCAAATAACATCATCACATCATCATATAACAACATCGCATCATCATCTAACATCATCACGTCATCACATAACATCATCATATAACAACATCACATCATCATATAACAGCATCGCATCACTATCTAACATTATCGAGTCATCATATTACATCATCACATCATCATACAACATCGACACATCATCATACATCGTCATCACGTCATCATATAACGTCATCACATCATCATATAACATAAAGCATAAATGATACGTGCAAGGCCACTGGGCACGTGTCGTCATACATAAGACAAGTCTTTCAACCGAGCCGATAGTAAGGCCACTTAAATGAGAACCTCCCCCGCTCATGTCCATCTCGTTTCGATCATGCCACCCTGCATGCGTTAAATCCGATTTTGTGCACATGGCATGTTGGGTGTGATCATACCAGTACTAATGCACCAGATCCCATCAGAACCTCGCGGTTAAGCGTGATTGGGCGAGAGTAGTACTAAGTTGGGTGACCACTTGGGAAGTCCTCGTGTTGCACCCCTTTTTTTATTTCAATTTCTCCCAGTTCTTTTCTACATTTCTCTACAAATGAGAACCTCTTGCACCCCTTTTTTTATTTCAATTTCTCCCAGTTCTTTTCTACATTTCTCTACAAATGAGAACCTCCCCAGCTCACGCCCATCGCGTTTCGATCATGCCGGCCCGTTGTGTTAAATCCGATTTTGTGCGCATGGCATGTTGGGTGCGATCATACCAGCACTAATGCATCGGATCCCATCAAAACTCTGTAGTTAAGCATGCTTGGGCGAGAGTAGTACCAAGTTGGGTGACCACTTGGGAAGTCCTCGTGTTGCATCTTTCAATTTCTCCGAGTTCTTTTCTTCCTTTCTCTACAAATGAGAACCTCCCCCACTCACGCCCATCGCGTTTCGATCATGCCGCCCCGCATGCGTTAAATCCGATTTTGTGCGCATGGCATGTCGGGTGCGATCATACCAGCACTAATGCACCGGATCCCATCAGAACTCCGCAGTTAAGCGTGCTTGGGCGAGAGTAGTACTAAGTTGGGTGACCACTTGGGAAGTCCTCGTGTTGCACCCCTTTTTTTCTTTCAATTTCTCCCAGTTCTTTTCTTCCTTTCTCTACAAATGAGAACCTCCCCCGCTCACGCCCATCGCGTTTCGATCATGCCGCCCCGCATGCGTTAAATCCGATTTTGTGCGCATGGCATGTCGGGTGCGATCATACAAGCACTAATGCACCGGATCCCATCAGAACTCTGCAGTTAGGCGTGCTTGGGCGAGAGTAGAACTAAGTTGGGTGATCACTTGGGAAGTCCTCGTGTTGCACCCCTTTTTTTCTTTCAATTTCCCCCAAACTAAGTTGGGTGATCACTTGGGAAGTCCTCGTGTTGCACCCCTTTTTTTCTTTCAATTTCCCCCAGTTCTTTTTTTCTTTCAATTTCCCCCAGTTCTTTTTTTCTTTCTCTACAAATGAGAACCTCCTCCGCTCACGCCCATCGCGTTTCGATCATGCCGTTCTTTTTTTCTTTCTCTACAAATGAGAACCTCCTCCGCTCACGCCCATCGCGTTTCGATCATGCCACCCCGCATGCGTTAAATCCGATTTTGTGCGCATGGCATGTTGGGTGCGATCATACCAGCACTAATGCACCGGATCCCATCAGAACTCCGCAGTTAAGCGTGCTTGGGCGAGAGTAGTACTAAGTTGGGTGACCACTTGGGAAGTCCTCGTTTTGCAACCGTTTTTTTCTTTCAATTTCTCCGAGTTCTTTTCTTCCTTTCTCTACAAATGAGAACCTCCCCCGCTCACGCCCATCGCGTTTCGATCATGCCGCCCCGCATGCGTTAAATCCGATTTTGTGCGCATGGCATGTCGGGTGCGATCATACCAGCACTAATGCACCGGATCCCATCAGAACTCCGCAGTTAAGCGTGCTTGGGCGAGAGTAGTACTAAGTTGGGTGACCACTTGGGAAGTCCTCGTGTTGCACCCCTTTTTTTCTTTCAATTTCTCTCAGTTCTTTTGTTCCTTTCTCTACAAATGAGAACCTCCCCCGCTCACGCCCATCGCGTTTCGATCATGCCGCCCCGCATGCGTTAAATCTTATTTTGTGCGCATGCCCGCTCACGCCCATCGCGTTTCGATCATGCCGCCCCGCATGCGTTAAATCTTATTTTGTGCGCATGTCATGTCGGGTGCGATCATACCAGCACTAATGCACCGGATCCCATCAGAACCCCGTAGTTAAACGTGCTTGGGCGAGAGTAGTACTAAGTTGGGTGACCACTTGGGAAGTCCTCGTGTTGCACCCCTTTTTTTCTTTCAATTTCTCCGAGTTCTTTTCTTCCTTTCTCTACAAATGAGAACCTCCCCCGCTCACTCCCATCGCGTTTCGATCATGCCGCCCCGCATGCGTTAAATCCGATTTTGTGCGCATGGCATGTCGGGTGCGATCATACCAGCACTAATGCACGGGATCCCATCAGAACTCCGCAGTTAAGCGTGCTTGGGCGAGAATAGTACTAAGTTGGGTGACCACTTGGGAAGTCCTCGTGTTGCACCCCTTTTTTTCTTTCAATTTCTTCGAGTTCTTTTGTTCCTTTCTCTACAAATGAGAACCTCCCCCGCTCACGCCCATCGCGTTTCGATCATGCCGCCCCGCATGCGTTAAATCCGATTTTGTGCGCATGGCATGTCGGGTGCGATCATCCCAGCACTAATGCACCGGATCCCATCAGAATTTCGCGGTTAAGCGTGTGGCGACTTGGGAAGGTAAGCTAATATATGGATAAAGCAATTCTTATACTAGCAAGCTAGCCCCTTATCTGCGTGGAGGAAAAATGGGACTATTCTGAGGGGCTGGGCTGGAGTGGACAGTACTCCTTGGCCTTTTACTAGTTAGTCCCCCCGGTAAAGCCCCCACCCCTGACGACCTATTCTATACCAGCTTCTTCTATAGATGAGATAACTGGAGCAGATTTAATAGCAAGGGATATTGACCCAGCAGCTTGTTGCGCAAAAGAATATGTTTCAAAACAAAGAAGCTCCATTCTTCGTTAGAGTGGTTCTTCGACTGTTCACCTACTAAATAAATGATCATCTTCTTCATCGCTACGCTACGGGGGAGCATTGCTACGGGGGAGCATTGTCCGAGTGAATAAGCAGGGCAAAGCTTGATTTTCGAGGCTGGGCTGACATCACATACACAAGTGCTCTCTAAACCGTGCAATAAGGGCAGGCAGATCGGATCGAAGGGTTGTCCATTGGGATTGGGCATGGACAATCATGACAAGTTAATTGTAAAATAACATAAAAATAAAATAATAAACAATCAAACAAATAAGGGACTATTATATTTTTTAGTAGAATTGCACATGCCCTAACTATGTATAAACACAATATTAAGAAGTAAAATTCTATATTGTTTTTTTTAAGATCTAAATATGATCTTTAGGAATAAAATGAGAACAAAGTCAAAAGGCCAAGGAGGGTGGAAATGACAATCAACAAATAAATGGAAAGATTGAAAAATATATAAATAATTAATCAATTCTAGGCATGAACTAAATGACCTTAATTAAAGTAAATTAAAAGTCTTAAAATACATTAATGAAATACAATAACTCTAAATTGTAATCCACCCAAAATTCAAAACATGAAACTTCATTTCTCTTCAATGTGGCATGAACTGAAATATCTTTTGATAATTTCAACAATATTTTCTTCAAATCTTCATTGAAGCATATTGTATGATTGATGTCTCTTGGTTCATATCACAAAGCAACTACCTTTTGTTTTGTTGATTGCTAGTAGATCGCACTGCCTGAGAGGAAGTAAATCACCCCACTGGTGCTCTTACGATCATCAACGTCACCGGTCATGTCACTATCGCTGTAGCCAACAAGCTCAAGCTTCTCCTTTCCTCTCCTGGTGCAGTATCTCACACCCCAGCCTCTGGTTCCAGCCACATAGTGCAGGATGCGCTTGACAACCACAAGAGGCTCCTCCCTAGGTTCTTCCATGAATCTACTTACGTATCCAACTAAGTAAGCAAGGTCAGGACGTGTGTTTATCAGATAGCGCAGGCTTTTGACAATGTTGCGGTAATTGGTGGCATTAATTGCCGTCATAGTGCCGGCCTTCCTTAGTTGGAGTCGGGCCCTCCATTGGAGTCTTTATAGGGTTACTGTCCACAAGCCCAGTTGTGTCCAACAGCTTCTTCGCATATGCACTTTAGCAGATGGTGATGCCGGTAGTACCCTGTTGCACTTCGATGTCGAGGTAGTAGCTGAGCATGCCAAGATCGCTCATCTTGAAGTTCTTTGACATCTCCCTCTTGAATCTTCCGAGGACTTCCATGTCGCCTCCAGTGATTATGAGGTCATCGACGTACACTGATAAGATAAGGAACCACTACAAGGGGAGTAAGATTCGGATTACCTTGTTGATCGAATATCTCAAGGCAAGAACATTGTTTGAAATTCAAATCACTCCACAAGCAAAATCGATCATGTCTAGCTTGAATGATTCTTGTTGATCAAATATCTCAAGGCAAGAACACTTGCTTGAGATTCGAATCACTCCACAAGCAAGATTAATCATGTCGAGCTTGAATGATTCTACATGCAACCTAAACTACATAGAATTGCAAAGAAACTTAGCCATTGGCTAAAGAAGAGGACAAATGCTTCTTTTTCTATATTTTCCAAGTCTCTTACCAATACAATATACATGGCTTTATATAGCCTAAAAAATGAAACTATTAAAGGCACTCCAAGAGTTGTAACCTTCATACTTTATGGCCATAATTAGCCATTATGTAAATGTAACCTAAAGTAAATAAAATGTCTTAAAATACAATAACTCTAAATTGTAACCCACCCAAAATTTATAACAATCAAACTTCATTCTTCTTCAATGTGGCATGAATTAAAACATCTTTTGATAATTTTGACAACCTTTTCTTCACATCTTCATTGAAGTATATTGTATGATTGATGTTTTTTGGTTTATATCATACACTCTCACGATTAGTCGCTACTCGTCGTGGCCGGGCGTGTACATGTCATGCTCAGAGGCACAGCGCTTGAACTTTAGCGATAATAGGGTACTGTCGAGCTTCGTGTTTCAGGCTCGTGGTGCATGCCGAAGCCCATAGAGTGCCTTGTGCAGGCACAATACCTTGTCAGGGTTGTCGTTGTCCAGGAAGTTCGGTGGTTGTTGAACATAGTCAGTCTCCTTCAGCTCTCCGTTTAGGAACGCGGGTTTCACGTCGATGAGGTGGACTTCTCAGGAATGATGTGCCGCGATTGCCAGCAATAGGTGGGTAGATTCCAGCTTTGTCACTGGTGCGAATACCTCCTCAAAATCCACTCCTTGCTTCTAGACGTAGCCCTTCACCACCAGACTGACCTTGAGTTTCACAACTTCTCCCTTTTCGTTCGCATCAGTCTGAAGACCCATTTGAGCCCTATGACTTGGTGTCCCAGTGACATATCCTCTAGACTTTATGTCTGGTTCTCGGTGATGAATTTCATCTCCTTCTGCATTGCCTTCAGCTGGCACGGGTTCCTTTCTGCTTCAGCGAAGGTGTTCGGTTCATCTGCGTTGATGACATGCAGTTCGGCCACCTCTTGTTCCAGTTTGCGTGCTGCTAGTCTATGGGGTTCACCTCCTCCCACTAGGTCGTCCATCCTCCCGTACCTGGCTACCAGATCTTCATCGTGATCGACATCCAGCGTCGAATCCACAGTCCGTGGTGTTGCAAATTCCACTGGTTCAAGGGGTGCAACTGCTGGCGGCTGTGACGGTTCCTGATGCTGTGCTCCTCCTTCTTCTGGCTCGATGACGAGGTACTCCACCGTGAATTGATTTGAGTTGTGGGCTGTCTCGATCACGTCGTTCCACTGCCTGAAGGTGCTTTCGTCGAAGATGACATCACGAGACACGTGGGCTCACCCCCCGCAGGATCATAGAGTCTGTACGCCTTGCTCCCAGGTTTGTAGCCGATGAAGACGACCTTCAACCCCTTTGGATCGAGCTTGACAAGGTTGGAACGCGCTACCTTCATGTATGCGACACATCCGAACACTCGAAAATGATGTACCACTGGCTTTCTATTGTACCAGGCCTCATGTGGCATCTTCCCGTCTAGGCTTCACATTAGCGACCGATTGAGAAGATAGACAGTCGTCATTACCGCCTCTCCCCAGAATCTTTCAGGCATCCCAGCCGTCATCAGCAAAGATCTTGTTGTTTTGCTAGAGGGAGTAGGGCATTGTTAGTCGCTGCTGCATGCCGAGCTCGTCGCAGTAGTTACTGAAGCTTGCTGAGGTGAATTCTCTACCTCAATCCGTGCGTAGCATTCACATCTTCTTCCCACATTCGGCCTCCGCTAACGCTCGAATGCGCTTAATCGCCTATGTCGCCCCACTTTTCACTTACAGGAGGATCAGCCATATGAAGCGGCTTCTGTCATCGACTAGCAGGAGGAAGAGGGTCTTGCTGCCTAGGGCCGCCGACTTGATGGGCCTGCAAATATCGCCGTGCACAAGCTCCAACAGCTCACCAGCACAGTAGGATGTCCGAGATGGCTTTATATAGCCTCAAAATGGAACTATTAAAGGCATTCCAAGAGTTGTAATATTCATACTTAATGAGCATAATTAACCATTGTGTAATTGTAACCTATAGTAAATAAAAAGTCTTAAAATACATAAATGAAATACAATAACTCTAAATTGTAATCTACTCAAAATTTATAACATAAAACTTCATTATTCTTCAATGTGGCATGAATTGAAATATCTTTTGATAATTTCAACAATATTTTCTTCACATCTTCATTGAAACATCTTGTATGATTGATGTCTCTTGGTTCATATCACTCGGTCATATGGTTTGTTGCCCCTGTGTCGAGGACCCATCGTCAGTGCTCTTGGTGATGTTGTTGCCCCTGTGTTGAGGACCCGAGAGTGGTTATGCTGTTGGTGAGCCTGCAGCTGCTCGATGTTTGATTCCCACACTCGCTGCATACCAACCGAACGAGATTTGATTCCCTCCCAAGTCGATTGCGCGGCGATGGGGCTGAACCGTGGCTTCTGGGCTGGATTGAGGTTTGGGCAGAAGGTAGAGGCCGAGGGGAAAGAAGTCGGGCTAGCTCTCTCAGATTTTGGGTTCGGGTTGACCCGGATCTGTGGATCTTGTCTTCCTTACCAGCGACGTTGTTGACTTCTAGCAATAGTGAGGAAAACGTCGACGTGTAAAAATCGGCTGAAGGAAAACTTCTTCGAGGAAAAAAATAACGAAAAAAGAAAGGGAGAGAAATATTTGCGGAAGAACCGATGGTTATTATTTGATTTAGTTTCACGTATTTCAATAACAAACCTATCCTAGATTTAGCAGTAGTGGCATAAACCTTGCGCCCAAAAAATTGGTCAAAATGGCCAGCAAAAAATATGCTCTTCCATTAAATGGGGAGCGTTAATTCAGATGTTCAAAAGTAAAAAACAACTAACGAAATTTAAGGAATAAAAACATAGCTATTATCTAACAGGCGTTTTCGTTGCTAATATCGGTCCTCTTTCTTCCTTTTCCTCTTTATTTATCTTCTTTCTTTCTTTCCTCGAAGTTTAGTGGCCTAAAAGTTCCTAAAACCATAGATCTAAGAATGTTTACAATTTTTTGACCTCGGTTACCGACGATGGCGCTTACGAAAAAGTACAAAACATACCTTGAGTTATTGTGCTTTCGTTAGGGATTATTCTCATGGTGGTAACTGAGCGTTTGACGTCGATTTTCGGGTGGTTTTGGACTCGTCGAAGAAATTGAAAACTCGCCGAAGTTATCTGAAATCTCTCTCTCGCTCTCGTATTTTCTTTCTTTTCTCTGTTTGCAGGTATTTTGATCGATTCTGGCAGTTGTGGGTTGAAGGTTGAGTGAGGTGTGGCTATCATTTTGCGTGGGGTCCACGAAACTCGGCGGTCGCTAGAAAACTCACGAGTTTTCCAACGATTGAGTTTCTCTTTTTTTTTTTCTTGTTCTTGGGTCGTTATAGTGCGAGTATCAATCGTCTTTGCCAATAAATAGTTTAGAAGATAAACTGCATGACATATTTGTTGGAAATAAACTTAAATGAAAGAGAGAGAGAAAAAAAAAACAGTTTTTAAATTGAGTAAAAAAGCTATACTTATTTTAGGAAATGAGTAGTATATGGGTGAGAAAACATGTAAAGAAAACGTGGGATAGTTATGGCAAGAAAACTTGTAAATAGGCTTTACTTATCATTGTAATATTAGAGCAAGTAGAGCAAGAGTCATAATAGAGCAAAAAGAAGCAAAAAGAGAAAAAGAAGAAAGAGTTAAAGTTCTGTGAAATCGAAAAAGGCTTTTGAGAAGTCTGTCTCCTTGTCTCTCCCCTCTCGACACCCCCTTCAAAGTTTTCTAAACGGGTTAGTTTCAGAGTGAATGTCCATTTTCTACAAGTCGGTATCAGAGCGGCTTTTATTTTCTAAAAATTGGTATTAGAGCAAATTTTATTTCAACAAATTGATATCAGAGCTGATGGCGAACATGATGGGACAAATGCTGCTACCACGATTGAAGGAGGAAAGTTTTCTACATCTAAGTAATTCCAAAGCTCATCTTCCATTAAAGACACTTATATCATTTACCAATCAATTTAAGTATACATGTTTTAAACTTTTATGGTCTAACTCAATTTTTTTTTCTTACTGATACTTTAATTTCATCTTTACCTAAATCAAAGTTATAGAATTTTCTTTCAGACACTACCACTTTTAATATCTATAGTATACTATAAGATATTGACATCTATCAAGCTTCTTAGGTCATTTAATTCCATTTGAAACTACTTACTCTATACATTGGTACATTCATTCTCATCTCTATGTTCATAAGACTGTGTAGTTTATCTATGTTTAAGACGTCTAACTAAAACATATGATCTTGCTTAGCAAAATCATTTTCACGCATACACTAACATTTAGTAGCTTAAAACTATAACTACTCATTCACAGCAACAATCTCAGTAAATCTAAACATCATCAACATAACAATTTACATTCACATTCCATGCAAGGTAAAACATAACGTATTCTAAATTATAATAAATATAGAATTAACCTAACATGAATGCAGTAAATTATAATACAATCAATAGAGTAAAAGTCCAATTATGAGTTATATTTTATAATTACCAAATAATAACAACATGTCATTTTCTTATCTTACGCAAGACATACCTGGCGGAGACGGGGCACCGACGGTGGGACCATGGAACATGCCAAGCCAACATCGTAAGCTAGTCTACAAGATCTATAACCTAGGGCTCTGATACCAACTATAACGATCAAAAAATTTCTACTAATTTAAGGTCGCTACTATATACGTACAATAAACATTGAATGCGGAAGCCTTCATTTAAATTCTATAAAACATAACGTTTAACTTAAAACACAGCCATGGACTTACGTGTTTCGAAAACATCTTTAAAATGACACAACAAAAGACCCAAAATAAAATAAATAAGCGTTTTAAGTTTAAAACATCCTATTCTAGCCTAAGTCTAAGAAAATAAATACCATTATCCTATGCAGGTGCCATGATCTCGAGTTGCGATGCCATCGTTAGCCGTACAGAAATGCCATGCCTTAACCTGAAAAATGTAGTAGCACATGGCTTGAGTATTTAAAGAAACACTCAGTAAGTGACCTCACTATTGGGGTTAAATATAACAATCAAATGCAATGAAATGATGGGACCTATCTTTCGTTTCGTTTCGTTTCATTTTCCCTACGGTGTTGTCCTAACGGGTAATCGTGGACGTGTACTATATACTCTACACACGGCCCATACCAAGCTAGTTCGCACACCGCTGGGCCACTTTCCTTATCTTGTGGGCATACTCTGGGAGCCCCTTATGCTGGACCTGTTAAAACTAGTAACCGTCACGGCAGCGCTATGCAAAGCATAACAATCGTTGTCCTGCCATTGGATGTACGCGTCCGTACCCTCGTGATGGGATAAGGGTATCCCCCAAATGCATGAACACACATAATGCATGAGGTCCCCACTACTTATACAATTTCATTATCCTTTAATACAACCCCGCTAGCATTAAGTACATATCATATCATTTTCATATCGTTTCAGATATCGTTCATCATTCATATCATATCGTTTCTCATTCTTCCGTTCTCAAATCATACATAATTCTAACGGGGTTATATTTCATGTCATTTATCGTAATTTCATATCATTCATATCATGCTGTATACACACAATTTAAGAGACCTAACATAACGTTCTATGCTTTTAACATAACATTTCATCATATACACATCATACCTTGAGATATTGCATCACAATGTATCATATCATAAATAAGTAATAACGTAAACACTTCATAGTCATATCCTTCTCTAACTTATCATAGCCTTAACGTTCTTATACCTATCACAGTCATATCATTACATGAACGTACCTTAGTCATATCATCACAAGAACTTAACATAACGCTATCGTTCTATCAATCTATCACAAACCTATCCCTTTCTACCCGTAACCTAACCGTATTCTTCCATCAATCTCTCTTATCCATATCACTCCGGTATGTAACCTAGCATTAACGTTTCGTGAACGTATTTTACTCCTATCGTTACATTTCGTTTTGTGCATTCTTCTTGTATCCTATCTCAAACATATCCTTGAACACATCGTACAGGAACTATTATCATACAATTCACATATTATAACATATACATAACATATAGGAAGCATATCGATCCACAGAGAATTCACACATAGGTGTAAAATAACTATAATGCCCTCCACCCAAAATAACCTCCTTTTACCACTTTTAAGACACCTAAGTAACGTGGAACTTTATACACAACCTTGAAAGGGATTTATCAAGTTACTAGTAAGTTTTCACGCCCATGGGATCACATTTGGTTGCCTTTTATTGTGTACCTAAGTTAAAACTAATGAGTTGTGATGCTGATGCTACTCCATGATATAATGTATAAGCCTATGTTCTTTTATAGATCGTGTTCCAAGAATATACCTAAGATCAATTGAATAACATGGTAAATAAATAGCTAGGATTTATACCCAAAAGTGACAGTTATCTCCCATCATGTGGTGTGCGACAATGCCCCTATTCCTCTTTGATGTGGGATGCCATACACTATGTATCATGATTAGGAGGATAAGGAGGACCTCCTATTTTCCTCACTTAGTTGAAATGCACTGCATCAGAATTGACTAGAAAGATGACACGACCATGATAGCCCCACTCATGTGGTCACAGGAAGAGAACTAAAGGTTAATTTATGGAAAAGTTTTTAGGATGAGAAGGCAACATGTAAAAATATAAGCTCTAAGTGCCAAGCCCATGAAAACTCAATAAGAGATAACATCCTAACTTAAGGTTGTCATTAAGAGCCTATAAGTACGTTACTTAATAACTTTTTACTCACTTCATGTTTACATTGTTTTTCGGTACCTAGGAGTTGGTCATGGATGGGAGCGGACTTTGAAACGTGGGTGATAAGACAATATTAATCCTCAGCCCAATGATCCAAGCTTTTTTTGAAGCAAGAACCCTTGAATCAAAGAAATTAACACCTCTTTATATAAAATTTGGATCAACCAAGAGATAAGCGTAAAAGTAGATAACCTCTTAAAATCAAAGATCTAGAAGAAAGATTTGAAACCTTGTTCTAAATTGAGTCACTTCACAATTCAACTTAATCATGAATCAGTCGATGCAATCTACCATATGAATTGCATGAAACTGAGAAATGACAAAGAGGATACTAAAATTTCTTAAGTTAAAGTCTTGAACTTGAGTGATTACTTTTATTCAAAATCTACTTTTATAGTTTCTCCACAAAAGAAACTTTTGACTCTTCAAATGCCAACTAAATAAGTTAGTGGCCATGATTGGTAAGTTACTCCATTATCGTTTAAATCTCCACGAAAAAAAAAAAAACAAGTAATGGCCACTTTCACAAGTAATTTCCCACATTTTTTTCCCCACTACAACAAGTTATGGAATTAAAATACTAAATAAAGTTCCCAAATAAATTATCACTACTACTATTTATAACAACTTCGTCCTCTACTTCAACCGTGCAATTACTCACCCTCGAACCTCTAAATATTTTTTCTTTAATCAAATAGCTTGTAACATATGAAATGGAGGTTGAATCGAGGCTATCCAATTTTGTAGATGAAGAATGAATGCTTGTTGAATCTTCTTGGTCTTGGACGTATAATTGGTCTAGTTGAAACATTTGGAACATCATGCTCTCTATCATCTTTCCTCTCTTCAAAAGGATTTGTACTCCAATCAGGAAAATCATAACCTACATCAAAAGAACTCAACTGAGAAACATCGGAAGTAGAATGTAGAAATTCCCTTGGAAAATCAATTTTATAGACATTGATAAGGCAACCCTAATCCTCAGCCCAACGATCCAAGCTTTTATTTTAGCAAGAACCCTTGAATCAAAGTAATTAATACCTCCTTATGCGAAATTTGGATCAACCAAGAGATAAGGCTAGAATTAGATTACCTCTTACGATCGAAGATCTAGAAGCAAGACTTGGAACCTTGTTCTAAATTGAGTCACTCCACAATCTAACTTGATCAAGGCTTGATTGAATGACTCGGATGCAATTCTACCACAAGAATTGCTTGAAACTTAGAAATGACAAATATGATGCTCGGATTTCTAAGGAAAACGTCTCAATTTGAGATCTGAATTACATTCATCAGCGAATCTGTTTTTTACATAACATATTGTGGGTATTTATAGTCTCCCGACAAAAGACGTTTGTGGCCAGAATTCAATCCCGATATGTTTGTGGACGGGATTTATTCCCGATCCCCTTTAATCTCGTCGAATCAGAAAAAATCATCACCTTCTTTCAGTCACCTCCTTTTGAAATGTTTTGATAAAATCTTAATGCTTCACTCACAAAAATAATAGAAGGAAATTAGTAGGAATAGGAAGCAAATGAAGTGTACACCGTGATTCTTATCATCTTCCCCCTCTTCAGAAGGATTCGTCCTCGAATAAGAAAAAATCATCACCTTCTTTCAGACCCCTCCTTTTGAAATTTTTTGATAAAATCTAAATGTTTCACTCACAAAAATATTAGAAGGAAATTAGTAGGAATAGGAAGCAAATGAAGTGTACACAATGATTCTTATCATCTTCCTCCTCTTCAGAAGGATTCGTCCTCGAATCAGAAAAAATCATCACCTTCTTTCAGTCACTCCTTTTGAAATGTTTTGATCAAATCTAAATGCTTCACTCACAAAAATATTAGAAGGAAATTAGTAGGAATAGGAAGCAAATGAAGTGTAGTAAATCCATAAACTACTTTCTTAAAGAATAAGTTAGCAGCATGCTTTGCATCATCCATAAATCTGTCTGCCACATGCTTCATCTCGGCCAACAAAAGTGTTTATGCAACATTTTATAAACTTTATTAATCCTAAGATGTCCCATTAAGGCACCACCATATGCTTCTCTCAAAAACAAATCTTTTATAGAGCATTTAGGAATACAAAGCATACTCTTAGTAATTAAAAAATTATGAAACACATAATACTCATCCACCATTTTTTTTTGGACAAGATGCATAAATAGTTCTAAAGTCTTGGTCATCTCCATATAATTCAATAATATGCTCAACTCCAAGAATTTTTCAGTAAGAGAAGTAAAGAGATCATACCTTTTAGATAACACATGAGCTACTGTATTATCCTTACCTTGCTTATACTTGATGACATACAAAAATGTTTCCATAAATTCCACTCACTTTGCATGTCTACGGTTCAGTTTGCTTTGACCCTTCACATACTTCAAGTTTTCATGATCAAAGTGGATCACAAATTCTCTAGGCCATAAGTAGTGTTGCCACACATGCAATATATGAACTAAAGCAAATAATTCTTTATAATAGGTAGTATATTTCAATGTTGGCCCATTTAGTTTTTCACTAAAATATATTAAGTGCTTTCCATCTTGAATTA
This sequence comes from Cucurbita maxima, assembly GCF_002738345.1. NCBI lineage: Eukaryota > Viridiplantae > Streptophyta > Magnoliopsida > Cucurbitales > Cucurbitaceae > Cucurbita > Cucurbita maxima. The sequence continues at coordinate 52,552 of NW_019272270.1, forward strand.
AAAAAACACTTGTGCCCAAACCACATACTTCACATTCAACTTCAATAGTTTTATCAAAACTAGCCAAAACAAATAATGGTTTGCTTAATTTCTTCCTAAGATAAGAAAATTGGATGCATTCTCTTGTATTTATCCCCATTTAAAAACAAAATTGGATGCATTCTTTTTCACTAAGTCATTCAATAGTTGAGTTATGGTTCTAAAATCATTTATAAATCTCTTATAGAGGTTAGCTAACTCATGAGAACTCCGAAATTTACGTGCACTTTTTGGTGTTGGCAAATCCATAATGAATTTAACTTTGTCTCTATCCAAAGCTACTCTATTTTTACCAACTATGAAGCCAATAGAGTGAACTTTTTCCATGCAAAAACTACCCTTACTAAAATTAAATTTCTCTTTTCTATGTGTAATCAAAACTAATTTAACATGTTCCACATGCTTAAGCAAAATCTTCAAATAAATTATAATATCATCAATATAAACAACAACATGTTTTCTCATATATTTTCTCAAAACATTATATATTAAGCGCATAGGTTTACTAGGAGCATTAGTTAACCTAAAAGGCATAACAAGCCATTCATACAATCCAAACTTAATATTGAAAGTTGTTTTCCATTCATCTCCTACGTGCATTCTAATTTGATGATGTCTAGATTTCAAAATAATTTTTATAAATAGACACGAATCATGCAATAAATCAAGCATATCGTCTAACCTAGGAATAGAATGTCGACTCTTTACCGTGATTTTGTTGATGACTCTATTATCCATGCATATGCGCCAAGGTTCATCTTTCTTTGGCACCAATAAGTCTCGTATAGAACATGGACTCAAACTTTCTCGTACATAGCCCTTCTCCATGAGCTCCTCCACTTGCCTTTTAATTTCTTTTATCTCGGTTGGATTGACTCTATAAGCTGGCTTATAAGAAATGACAGTCCTTGGAATGACGTCTATTTTATGTTCAGTACCTCTAATGGGAGGTATTTCTTTATCTTGAAACATGTCTTCAAATTCCTGTAAAAGAGATGGTAAAACACTAGGCAAAGCCAAGTTGTTATAGTTAAAGACCAAATATTCCCCATTGTACCTAAGTACAAAGATCGATTTTTGTGAAAGCCTTTTAACCTCTCCAACGGTAGCCAGATAACTCTCTCTTCCTTTTTTCTTCCATTTCATCCATTTTTTCATTCTTCTCTTTTTCTCTTTGATTTTTCTCTACTTTTTCACTCAACTCTTGTTTTTCTTTTAACTCTTTTTCCTCCAACTCTTTCTTTCTTTCCTCCAACTTTAATTGATCAGCAAATACATTTGTAGAACTCAAAGGTACAAGAATAGTTTTTCTACCATCTTTTACAAAAGAATACCTATTCAAATAGCCATCCTACATAACCTCCTGTCAAATTGCCATGGTCGGCCAAACAATATGTCTCCAGTATGCATTGGCAACACATCACAAAGAGCTTCATCTTTATATTTTCCCAAAGTAAAAGATATTAAAGCTTGGGAAATTATCTTCATTGTTCCACTGTCATTGAGCCATTGGAGCTTGTAAGATTTAGGATAATCTTGAGTTGGAATTTGCAACCTTTTGATCAATATAGTACTTACTACATTGGTGCAACTTCCACTATCAATGATAAGACTACAAGAAATCCCCTTGACTAAACACCGCGTGTGAAATAGGTTGTCTCTTTAATCATCAACGTCATTCTCCATAACTTGAGTTTTAAGAAGTCTTCTTGTAATAAGGGCCAAAAGAATACCATCTTCTAGTTTCTTCTCATTCTTTTGGACTTCTTCAACTAGATCATTGATCTCCCCTCCATTTTTCTCGTCTTGGTTCATGATTGTACAAACAGTAGTTTTATATGCTTAGGATCTCACACACTCAACTCACTGATTTTACACTCAGGAACACTCGTGTTTAACACACAAAGGTAGACTATTTGGAAAAGTGACTAATTTCTTATAAAGGTAGATAATATGGATAAAGCAATTCTGATAGTAGCGAGCTATTCGAGACAATCAAGACAAGGTAATTATGTAGTAACAACAAAAATAAAACAAGACGTGAACAAAAAAAATAAGGGACACGAAGATATTTTTGGATATAATTGCACACTGAAAAAAAAAATTCCAAAAAGAATGGTCGTGAAGATCGAACACAACAATTCTAGATTTATATGCTTTAGGAAAAAATGAGAATATAAATTTATTTGATCTTTCAATAAACGTGCAAATGATCTAATGATAAAGATATATTAAGGAGAATATGATAAGGATTTATTTTTTTTCTTTCAAGATCTAAATATGATCTTTATCAGGACACTAAGAACAAAGTAGAAGGATAATGAAGAACGTTGAAAATGACAGTAAGAAAATAAATGGACAAATTTAAAGAAAAGATAAACAAGAGCAGAAATGAAAGATAAAATCAATTCTAAAGTCGGCCACAAAGATGTAAGCCTAGGCTCTGATACCAAACTGATAAGGCAACCCTAATCCTCAGCCCAACGATCCAAGCTTTTATTTTAGCAAGAACCCTTGAATCAAAGTAATTAACGCCTCCTTATGCGAAATTTGGATCAACCAAGAGATAAAGCTAGAATTAGATTACCTCTTACGATCAAAGATCTAGAAGCAAGATTTGAAACCTTGTTCTAAATTGAGTCACTCCACAATCTAACTTGATCAAGGCTTGATTGAATGACTCGGGTGCAATTCTACCACAAGAATTGCTTGAAACTTAGAAATGGCAAGGAAACGTCTCAATTTGAGATCTGAATTACATTCATCAACGAATCTATTTTTTACATAACATATTGTGGGTATTTATAGTCTCCTCACAAAAGACGTTTGTGGCTAGGATTCAATCTCGATCCCCTTTAATCTCCACAAATGACGAAGTCAACTTTGATCAACTAACCATTGCAAAATGAAAAAAAAAAAAAAAAACAATAAGATCTTTCAACAAATGTTGATATGTTCGAGTGGTTAAAGAAATAAACTTGAAATCTATTAGGCTTCACTTGTGTAGGTTTAAACTTTGTTGTTGACATTTTTAATGTTTTCCAACTTCAACCGTGAAAATATTCAATGGTCCTTCGTCAATTGTATCAGCTTCTAATTCTACAAATGATGGTTGCGCCTTGGATCGTGTAATAGGTCCAGTTGGAACATTTGGAACACCGTGATTCTTATCATTAGGTTAAATATGATATGGATAAGAGAGATTGATGGAAGAATACCGTTAGGTTACGGGTAGAAACGGCTTATCATTAGGTTAAATATGATATGGATAAGAGAGATTGATGGAAGAATACCGTTAGGTTACGGGTAGAAAGGGATAGGGTTGTGTTAGATTGATAGAACGATAGCATTAGGTTAAGTTCTGGTGATGATATGACTAAGATACGTTCACATAATGATATGTCTATGATAGGTATAAGAACGATATGACTACGAAGTGTTTACGTTATGACTTGTTTATGATATGATACATTGTTGTTGGGTTTTATGTTCTAAAACTCACACTATGTAAACAAAAACATATTCTATTTTTAATAAAGTTATTATTGTTGTTTATTCAGTAAAAATTGTTATTGAATAAAGTGAACTTTACGATTATTAATCTAAATCCAATAAAATAAGAACACTCTAACTATAGTATGATTACTTGAACTATATGTAGAGACATAAGAGTGGATCAGTTCAAGTATATAGTCAAAATGATCTATAGTATGAGGATAAGGCTGAGTACCTTATCATGGGGACATTATGGATGCGGCCCAATTTTGTATATGACATAAACAATGTGATCACTAAATCGTACATGTAGAGACATGTGAGTGCGGGTGTCCTATGCAATGAGTATTCCATAAGATCGGACCATGAAGAAAATCACTCTCACTTTATAATGTCGTTTACTATTGAGACTGATTTTCTTTTCATTCGATGACCTAGTAATATCAAACTTCAAGATCGGATATATGCTTCAGGCTCAAGTTCGAATCTTACTCCCCTTGTAGTGGTTCCTTATCTTATCAAGTGTTTTGATGAAGAAGGGTAAAGGGAAAAATAAGATTCCTACTAACCTCAAACACAAGTTTCAAAAAGCAGATAAAGGAAAATGTTTCCATTGCAACGAAAATGGGCACTGTTAGAGAAACTGCCCAAAATACCTGGCAGAGAAGAAAGCCGAAAAGACAACAACAACAAGGTAAATATGATTTACTCGTTGTAGAACTATGTTTAGTAGAGTATGATAACTCAACTTGGATACTAGATTCAAGGGCCACTAATCATATTTGTTCTTTTTACCAGGAAACTAGCTCCTGGAGAATGCTTACGGACGGCGAGATAACACTCAAAGTTGAATCACGAGAGGTTGTCTCAGCAAGATCAGTAGGAAATTTGAAGTTGTTTTTTGGAGATAGATTCATTTTATTAGATAATGTACTTTTTGTTCCTGAAATGAAAAGAAATCGAATATTTATCTCTTGTTTATTAGAACAATTGTATAAAGTATCTTTAGAAATGAATGAAGTGTTCATTTGCAAAAGAGGTATTCATATTTGTTCTGCAAAACTATAAAACAACTTATATATGTTAAAATCGAGCGAAACAAAAGCTATTTTAAATACCGAGATGTTTAAAACAGCTGAAACTCAAAATAAACGACAAAATATTTCTCATAATACCTATCTTTTGCACTTAAGACTAGGCCCAATTAATCTGAATAGGATTAAGAGATTGGTTAAAAGAGGACTTATAAATGAGTTAGAAGACAACTCTTTACCTCCATGTGAGTCTTGTCTTGAGGGTAAAATGACTAAGCGATCATTTTTCGAAAAAGGTTATAGAGCCAAAGAAACCTTAGAAGTCGTGCATACAGATCTCTATGGTCCAATGAATGTCAAAGCACGAGGAGGGTATAAATATTTCATCAGTTTTATTGATGATTATTCAAGGTATGGCTATCTTTACCTAATGCATCAGTTCGAAGCTCTTGAAAAATTTAGAGAGTATAAGACTGAGGTTGAGAATCTTTTAGGTAAAACTATTAAAACACTTCGATCAGATCGAGGAGGAAAGTACATGGACTTAAGATTTCAAGACTATATGATAGAACATGGAATAAGGTCTCAACTCTCAGCTCCTGGTATGCCTCAACAAAATGGTGTATCAGAAAGGAGAAATAGAACTCTATTAGACATGGTTCGGTCTATGATGAAATTCGCTCAATTACCCGATCCGTTTTGGGGATATGCAGTGGAGACTGCTACATACATTTTGAACATGGTTCTGACTAAGAGTGTTTCAGAAACACCTTATGAGTTATGGAAAGAGCATAAAGGTAGTTTACGTCACTTTAGGATTTGGGGATGTCCAGCACATGTGTTGTTGCAAAACCCCAAGAAATTAGAACGTCGTTCAAAATTATGTCTATTCGTAAGATACCCCAAAGAGACGAAAGGTGATTTGTTTTATGACCCTCAAGAAAATAGAGTGTTTGTATCAACAAACGCTACATTCTTAGAGGAAGACCACGTAAGAAATCATCAACCTCGCAGCAAACTAGTATTAAGTGAGATTTCTAAAGAAGCTACTGATAAAACAACAAGAGTTGCTGATCAAGCTAGTCATTAAACAAGAGTTGTTGATGAAGCTGACACTTCTGGTCAATCACAACCTTCTCAAGAGTTGAGAATGCCTCGACATAGTGGAAGGGTTATAACTCAACCCGATCGTTACTTGGGTTTGGCAGAAACTCAAGTCATCATACCTGATAATGGCGTTGAGGATCCATTGACCTATAAACAGGCAATGAATAATGAAGATAAAGATCAGTGGATCAAAGCCATGAATCTTGAAATGGAATCAATGTACTTCAATTCAGTCTGGGAACTTGTAGATCAACCAGATGGGATAAAACCTATTGGTTGCAATGGATCTATAAGAGGAAACGAGACCAAAACGGTAAGGTACAGACCTTTAAAGCTCGACTTGTAGCAAAGGGTTATACCCAAAGAGAGGGGGTGGACTATGAAGAAACCTTCTCTCCTGTTGCTATGCTTAAATCGATTAGAATACTCTTGTCTATTGCCACATTTTATGATTATGAAATTTGGCAAATGAATGTTAAGATAGCCTTTCTAAATAGCAATCTTGAAGAGAGTATATATATGGCTCAACTAGAGGGGTTCATTGAACAGGACCACGAGCAAAGGGTTTGCAAGCTTAAAAGATCCATTTATGAGTTGAAGCAAGCATCTCGATCCTGGAATATAAAGTTTGATACTGCGATCAAATCTTATGGCTTTAAACAGAATGTTGACGAATCTTGTGTTTATAAAAGGATAGTCAACTCTATAGTAGCTTTTCTGGGGTTGTACATTGACGCTATCTTACTCATTAGAAATGATGTGGGATTTCTGACTAACATTAAGCATTTGCTAGCGACACAATTCCAAATGAAAGATATGGGAGAGGCTCAATTTGTTCTTGGAATCCAAATTGTTCGAAATCGCAAGAACAAAACACCAGCATTGTCTCAGGCATCGTACATCGACAAAATGTTGATTCGATATAAGATGCAGGACTCCAAGAAAGGATTCTTACCTTTCAGCCATGGAGTTCATTTATCGAAGGAACAAGGTTCTAAGACACCTCAAGAAGTTGAGGATATGAGACACATTCCCTATGCATCAGCAGTCGGTAGTCTGATGTATGCCATTCTATGTACCCAGCTCGACATATGCTATGCTGTGGGAATTGTCAGCAAATATCAGTCAAATCCGGGATGTGCTCATTGGACTGTCGTTAAGAATATCCTCAAGTATCTTAGGAGAACGAGGGCCTATATGCTAATGTACGGTGCTAAGGATCTGATCCTTACAGGGTACACTGACTCAGATTTTCAGACCGATGTAGATTCGAGAAAATCGACATCAGGATCTGTCTTCACTCTGAATGGAGGAGCAATAATATGGAGAAGCATAAAGCAAGGTTGCATTGTTGATTCCACCATGGAGGCTGAGTATGTTGCTGCTTGTGAAGCAGCGAAAGAATCTGTATGGCCTAGGAAGTTCTTAACAGATTTGGAAGTCGTTCCAAATATGCATCTTCCCGTCACTCTTTATTGTGATAACAGTGGAGCAGTTGCAAATTAAAAAAAAAAACCAAGAAGCCATGAGCGAGGAAAACATATTGAGCGCAAATATCATCTCATAAGGGAGATTGTGCAACGAAGAGATGTGATCGTCACACAGATAGCTTCAGAGCACAACATTGCTGATCCATTTACAAAGCCCCTCACGGCAAAAGTGTTTGAAGGGCACCTAGTGAGTCTAGGACTACGAGTTATGTAATCTAGGGCAAGTGGGAGAAAAGGCATGAGTATGTGATGCCCTAGTTTATTGTATTTATGTCTTTCTCTCTACTGAACATTATAAAACCCCACTAGAGTTTTAGTCCAAGTGGGAGTTTGTTGGGTTTTATGTTCTAAAAATCACAGTATGTAAACAAAAACATATTCTATTTTTAATAAAGTTATTATTGTTGTTTATTCAGTAAAGATTGTTATTGAATAAAGTGAACTTTACGATTATTAATCTAAATCCAATAAACTAAGAACACTCTAACTATAGTATGATTACTTGAACTATATGTAGAGACATAAGAGTGGATCAAGTTCAAGTATATAGTCAAAATGATCTATAGTATGAGGATAAGGCTGAGTACCTTATCATGGGGACACTATGGATGCGGCCCAATTTTGTATATGACATAAACAATGTGATCACTAAATCGTACATGTAGAGGCATGTGAGTGAGGGTGTCCTATGCAATGAGTATTTTATAAGATCGGACCATGAAGAAAATCACTCACATTTTATAATGTCGTTTACTCTTGAGACTGATTTTCTTTTCATTCGATGGCCTAGTAATTCAATTTTAATCTTGAGCTAACCATGAACTTCTGTTTTTTCGGAATTATCCTTAGATTTTCATGGATGAGAGTGGCTCGAGTTTGCCGACTCAATAGGCCTCCCATTTCAGGGGTAAGACTGGGTGAATGGCTGGGGACGTGGGGTGCAAGATGAAATTTGCTCCTACCGACTTTTAGGGATAGAAGAGAGGTAGTTCTCTTAAGCACTAACTCCAGGTCTTGAAAAATGTCTTCAGGGACAAAACTGTAAATTGACCCAGCTCTAGTTACGAACAACCTGTGAAGGATCGACTTACTAATCATAGTTATATCAAATGGACATAAATATATCTACAGTGAGGGGAGTGCAACTATTAGGCTATAGTGGAGTGTCATAGTAGTTAACGAATGTTGGTTAACAAGGTTAATGAGTTTAACCGGTTAATCTTGGATCGTTAGAGCCCATGATCTATAGGTCCATTAGGTCCCTTTGCTAGCTCATATCGAACTAAACCATAGAACAGTGTGACGAGTGAGTTCGAAGTGTTCGAATTCATATTAGAGAATATGCGCTACATATATACGATATATTTAACCGCATTTTTGTTTTATTTACGAATTAAACAAAAAGAGAGAATCTGATATATTTAAATAAGATTTAAATATCTTAATCAAATATGTGTCGGAATTGATTGGGATTGACATTTGAATTAATATTAAATATTAATTAAATAGTTTAATTAATCATTTAATATTACTTTAATTTGAAATTAATTATTCAAATTAATTGTTGAATCAAAATGAAGAAAGTCAAGCTGTTGACTTCATTTAATGGAAAGATCCATGTGTGAGTTAGTGGAATTTTGAGGTGTCAAATTTTGGTTTAACCAAACTTGCATTCTTGCCAAATAAACCCCACAAATTTTAGTGGAATTTTGAGTGTCAAAATTTGGTGAACTCAAACTTGCATGCACATAATCCCAAACATTTAAGTGGAATTTTGAGTGTCAAAATTTGGCGATCTCAAATTTGCATGAACATGCAAACATGATTCTATAAATAGAGTGATCATGGTACATGGAAGTTTTCCCTTGGGAAAAAACCTTGAGAAAAACCTCTTACGAACTCACTCTTCATATATACTAAATCCTTCCCAAGTTTAGTCACTCACCAGATTCCACAATCCTGATCTAAGGCCGGAGAATAGAGGAGAAGACACTAGTGGTAGTTCGAAACCGGTTCGTGAGGAAAAAGAAACTTGAGCGACAAAAGGTTAGTATTCAAACTCATTGAGTTTTAATGCTTTTGAACATGCTAGCTAATTCACTATAATTGATGTACTTATAGAGCCTATGATCCAAATTGCTTCCGCATGTGTTATATTAACACCATTAATTGTGATGCAATATGCCATGGTATGATGTGTGTATGATGAAATGTTATGTTAAAAGCATGAGAACTCCGCAGTGAAGCGTGCTTGGGCGAGAGTAGTACTAAGTTGGGTGACCACTTGGGAAGTCCTCGTGTTGCACTCCTTTTTTTCTTTCAATTTCTCCGAGTTCTTTTCTTCCTTTCTCTAGAAATGAGAACCTCCCCCGCTCACGCCCATCGCGTTTCGATCATGCCGCCCCGCATGCGTTAAATCCGATTTTGTACGCATGGCATGTCGGGTGCGATCATACCAGCACCTATGCACCGAATCTCATCAGAACTCCGCAGTTAAGCGAGCTTGGGCGAGAGTAGTACTAAGTTGGGTGACCACTTGGGAAGTCCTCGTGTTGCACTCCTTTTTTTCTTTCAATTTCTCCGAGTTCTTTTCTTCCTTTCTCTAGAAATGAGAACCTCCCCCGCTCACGCCCATCGCGTTTCGATCATGCCGCCCCGCATGCGTTAAATCCGATTTTGTACGCATGGCATGTCGGGTGCGATCATACCAGCACCTATGCACCGAATCTCATCAGAACTCCGCAGTTAAGCGAGCTTGGGCGAGAGTAGTACTAAGTTGGGTGACCACTTGGGAAGTCCTCGTGTTGCACTCCTTTTTTTCTTTCAATTTCTCCGAGTTCTTTTCTTCCTTTCTCTAGAAATGAGAACCTCCCCCGCTCACGCCCATCGCGTTTCGATCATGCCGCCCCGCATGCGTTAAATCCGATTTTGTACGCATGGCATGTCGGGTGCGATCATACCAGCACCTATGCACCGAATCTCATCAGAACTCCGCAGTTAAGCGAGCTTGGGCGAGAGTAGTACTAAGTTGGGTGACCACTTGGGAAGTCCTCGTGTTGCACTCCTTTTTTTCTTTCAATTTCTCCGAGTTCTTTTCTTCCTTTCTCTAGAAATGAGAACCTCCCCCGCTCACGCCCATCGCGTTTCGATCATGCCGCCCCGCATGCGTTAAATCCGATTTTGTACGCATGGCATGTCGGGTGCGATCATACCAGCACCTATGCACCGAATCTCATCAGAACTCCGCAGTTAAGCGTGCTTGGGCGAGAGTAGTACTAAGTTGGGTGACCACTTGGGAAGTCCTCGTTGCACCCTTTTTTTTTCTTTCAATTTCTCCGAGTTCTTTTCTTCCTTTCCGAGTTCTTTTCTTCCTTTCTCTAGAAATGAGAACCTCCCCCGCTCACGCCCATTGCGTTTCGATCATGCCGCCCCGCATGCGTTAAATCCGATTTTGTGCGCATGGCATGTCGGGTGCGATCATACCAGCACCAATGCACCGAATCTCATCAGAACTCCGCAGCTAAGCGTGCTTGGGCGACAGTAGTACTAAGTTGGGTGACCACTTGGGAAGTCCTCGTGTTGCACCCCTTTTTTTCTTTCAATTTCTCCGAGTTCTTTTCTTCCTTTCTCTACAAATGAGAACTTCCCCCGCTCATGCCCATCGCGTTTCGATCATGCCGCCCCGCATGCGTTAAATCCGATTTTGTGCGCATGGCATGTCGGGTGCGATCATACCAGCACTAATGCACCGGATCCCATCAGAACTCCGCAGTTAAGCGTGCTTGGGCGAGAGTAGTACTAAGTTGGGTGACCACTTGGGAAGTCCTCGTGTTGCACCCCTTTTTTTCTTTCAATTTCTCCCAGTTCTTTTCTTCCTTTCTCTACAAATGAGAACCTCCCCCGCTCATGCCCATCGCGTTTCGATCATGCCGCCCCGCATGCGTTAAATTCGATTTTGTGCGCATGGCATGTCTCGTGCGATCATACCAGCACTAATGCACTGGATCCCATCAGAACTCCGCAGTTAAGCGTGCTTTGGCGAGAGTAGTACTACGTTGGGTGACCACTTGGGAAGTCCTCGTGTTGCACCCCTTTTTTTCTTTCAATTTCTCCGAGTTCTTTTCTTCCTTTCTCTACAAATGAGAACTTCCCCCGCTCATGCCCATCGCGTTTCGATCATGCCGCCCCGCATGCGTTAAATCCGATTTTGTGCGCATGGCATGTCGGGTGCGATCATACCAGCACTAATGCACCGGATCCCATCAGAACTCCGCAGTTAAGCGTGCTTAGGCGAGAGTAGTACTAAGTTGGGTGACCACTTGGGAAGTCCTCGTGTTGCACCCCTTTTTTTCTTTCAATTTCTCCGAGTTCTTTTCTTCCTATCTCTACAAATGAGAACCTCCCCCGCTCACGCCCATCGCGTTTCGATCATGCCGCCGCGCATGCGTTAAATCTGATTTTGTGCGCATGGCATGTCGGGTGCGATCATACCAGCACTAATGCACCGGATCCCATCAGAACTCCGCAGTTAAGCGTGCTTAGGCGAGAGTAGTACTAAGTTGGGTGACCACTTGGGAAGTCCTCGTGTTGCACCCCTTTTTTTCTTTCAATTTCTCCGAGTTCTTTTCTTCCTTTCTCTACAAATGAGAACTTCCCCCGCTCATGCCCATCGCGTTTCGATCATGCCGCCCCGCATGCGTTAAATTTGATTTTGTGCGCATGGCATGTCTGGTGCGAAAATACCAGCACTAATGCACCGGATCCCATCAGAACTCCGCAGTTAAGCGAGCTTAGGCGAGAGTAGTACTAAGTTGGGTGACCACTTGGGAAGTCCTCGTGTTGCACCCCTTTTTTTCTTTCAATTTCTCCGAGTTCTTTTCTTCCTTTCTCTACAAATGAGAACCTCCCCCGCTCACGCCCATCGCGTTTCGATCATGCCGCCCCGCATGCGTTAAATCCGATTTTGTGCGCATGGCATGTCGGGTGCGATCATACCAGCACTAATGCACCGGATCCCATGAGAACTCCGCAGTGAAGCGTGCTTGGGCGAGAGTAGTACTAAGTTGGGTGGCCACTTGGGAAGTCCTCGTTGCGNTATAATTGATGTACTTATAGAGCCTATGATCCAAATTGCTTCCGCATGTGTTATATTAACACCATTAATTGTGATGCAATATGCCATGGTATGATGTGTGTATGATGAAATGTTATGTTAAAAGCATGAGAACTCCGCAGTGAAGCGTGCTTGGGCGAGAGTAGTACTAAGTTGGGTGACCACTTGGGAAGTCCTCGTGTTGCACCCCTTTTTTTCTTTCAATTTCTCCGAGTTCTTTTCTTCCTTTCTCTACAAATGAGAACTTCCCCCGCTCATGCCCATCGCGTTTCGATCATGCCGCCCCGCATGCGTTAAATTCGATTTTGTGCGCCTGGCATGTCTGGTGCGATCATACCAGCACTAATGCACCGGATCCCATTAGAACTCCGCAGTTAAGCGAGCTTGGGCGAGAGTAGTACTAAGTTGGGTGACCACTTGGGAAGTCCTCGTGTTGCACCCCTTTTTTTCTTTCAATTTCTCCGAGTTCTTTTCTTCCTTTCTCTACAAATGAGAACCTCCCCCGCTCATGCCCATCGCGTTTCGATCATGCCGCCCCGCATGCGTTAAATTCGATTTTGTGCGGATGGCATGTCGGGTGCGATCATACCAGCACTAATGCACCGGATCTCATCAGAACTCCGCAGTTAAGCGTGCTTGGGCGAGAGTAGTACTAAGTTGGGTGACCACTTGGGAAGTCCTCGTTGCACCCTTTTTTTTTCTTTCAATTTCTCCAAGTTCTTTTCTTCCTTTCCGAGTTCTTTTCTTCCTTTCTC
>NW_019272271.1:0-2489 GCF_002738345.1 Cucurbita maxima
GGTTTCATAGTATATTTGTATATTCACCCCTTTTCCTTTTTTACGTTTAGGTCTCACAAGTTGTTGGTTGAGGTGGAGGAGCATCTAAGAGATGTACAGTCATGGAGGGGGTCGTTCTAGAGCATCACTTCATTTTTGTATTTGAATCTTTCATTTTTTTTTCTACCGTAAACTATATCCCCAACCAATTTTTCCATGTTTCTTTTTGGATATAACTTTTTATTTAATTTTACTGTTAGCTTGTATTTATTTCAATTAAAGTTTTATCAAAATTTATCTTTTATTTTATTTACTTTTTTTTATTTTCTTTCCTTTTGTCTTCGTCTTTTGTGTTGGGTCCAACATTCGAAGCCTCGAAAATCGGATCATGACATCAAAAAAGACCGTGAAGCTACAATATATCAAGTGAAACTTTTAATACGATATATGAAAGTTGTAGGATTTTTTTTTTGTTTCTTGTTAAAATTATAGTACCTATGTGTGTTGAGTAACTATTTTCAATTTTATTATTCTCTTGTTAAGAAACATTAGCCCACCGTCCATAAAAAAAAAATCATTGTTTTTTTAACTTTAATTTATAAACGATATTAAAATTTTGAAAATAGGCATTTCATCCCGAGGTGAAAATTCGATTGAGCACATGTCCTTTATATTCAAATTAAGAAAATAGTTGAGGTGAGTAATGATGATACTTTTAACTTGTGATTGATACATACTGGTCCTGAAATTTTTTAAAACAAGTTCAAGTAAAAATAGCTTAGATTTAAAATCTTTATAAGAACTCTAAACTTATTGGGCTGGTTTAATCTCCCAAAATATTAGAATTAAAAAAAAATGGGTAGTCTAAAAAATGGTGAGAAGTGGGTGTTGGCCTCCACTACAAAAGGGAGATTCCTCACTCCATTTTAGCATCCCACGTGAACGGTCAAGCTAGTCGGATATTACACTTTCTGATGGCTTAAGGCTAGCATTTAGCCTGATTTGGCTTCTGTCTGATACGCTCGAACCATTTTCTCCTAATTTCAATTTTTCAGAAGCGTTTAAAGTTAGTGTAACTACCTTTTACCTAATTTAAATTTTTAGAGTTAAATGTGAAGTATTTATGCATAGTAAAACTTAGTCCCTTCAAATTATTATAAGTAAATTTAAATTATTTTATGTAAAATTAGGCTTAATAGTAGAAGTAAATTTAAATTACTTTAAGAAAATTAGGCTTAAATGGTTTAAATTCTTAGGAGTAAAATTAAATTATTTTAGGCTTAACTCGTTGAATTAGATTAAATTATTTTAGGATTAACTAGTAGAGTCAATTTCAATAGTGCACCTCAAACACTCATTCTCTCCCTCTATTTTAAGAAGAAAATTATGCATAAAATCACTTGAGAACATAAATGTTGAAAACCTCTCAATTAACTCATGCCCTTCAATGATGTTATCTCCCCATGGATAAGTAAGATTACTAAATGTGTGATTCTCCCCACAAAGAGTAAGTAGATGAAACAAATTAAGACTAGAGAGAGCATATCTGTTTGCCTAGATGGTAACCTAGGATTGAACGCCTATAGTAGTTTGAACACAGAAGATTTGTTAGAGATGATTAAAGGGTGAGACCCGTGTTGTTGACCGATCTTGTAACGATACAAAAATAAATATATATTTATATTTATATATATATGCACATTTGGCTCGGTCGCCAAAAAACCTGCAAAAATTCAAATGAGATTCCAAAATTCTTGGACATGCCTTCTCGATCCTTACGACTCATAAAAAATAAGTCCATACTTCTCTCCATCTCAAGCCAGATGCCAGATGCTTTAATTAATTATGTATTGTGCATGTATGTTTTAACTAAATAGAAAATGTATATGCATAAAGTATGCCATATAGATTTAAAATCCCACCCTAGGCTAAGCATGTTTCATGCATTACAAGTATGTTATAAGTGTTACAATGTGTAGTATGCATGTTTAGGGTTCCATGAGGGACAGATATAAATTGTTATATTATTGCATGGAATGGATGATTATATAATTGTTATATAAAGCATGTTAGATGCATGTTATAGGTTATTTTCAACGTCATAAAACGAGATAGACGTTAAAATATATAACAAAGATAAATGCATGCTCACTTAAGGTTAACAACCAAGCACGATCGATTTTAATAGTTAAAATTGGTCGATATCTTGTAAAACTGCGGTTACAAGAAGGCTCACCTGGCACGATCTTGTCTAAGGCTGGAGGTACTTAAGTTGACGGTTTATGGAACACCTGCTACCTGGAGATCGAGCCAGTACTTGAGCTTAGTTAGCCCAGTTTTATGAGCATGCGTGAGTGATGTAAGGATTTTTTTTTTTTTTTTAAAATGAAAAGCCACCTAGACATCAAAGTTAAAAATCACTTAGACTTAGGTTATTTTTAATATGCTGGAACATACCCAAGTAATAAGTATACCCAACCGTCTAAAATACCTAGTGGGAGGAAAAATGT
>NW_019272271.1:2790-7102 GCF_002738345.1 Cucurbita maxima
CGAGCCAGTACTTGAGCTTAGTTAGCCCAGTTTTATGAGCATGCGTGAGTGATGTAAGGATTTTTTTTTTTTTAAAATGAAAAGCCACCTAGACATCAAAGTTAAAAATCACTTAGACTTAGGTTATTTTTACTATGCTGGAACATACCCAAGTAATAAGTATACCCAACCGTCTAAAATACCTAGTGGGAGGAAAAATGTATATGAGATACATCGTTTTCTTTTTACGCTCTCTAAAAAATTCACACCGTGAGGTTCATGCTCGGCCTCGTGTCGCCCTGAGAGCGGCCTCCATTCGGAAGGTATTTGCATGAGTCAATAACAAGGTGAATAGAGAAAGTATTTATAGTAAGTGGAAGAAGGAAGTATATCAACACATCCTATGGTCTCCACCACTATGTTGCACCGTGAGAGTCCCATGTTCTGCCTGCATGTTGCCCCAGAGAAGCTACCCATTCGGAGGGTCGTAACATGGGAGTCGGAAGTAACACAAACTCCAGAAACCTACAGTAATGTGAACTGCTGCCCATGTGATCAACAAGTTTCCCCAACCAAAGCTCGGATTCATCTTACCATTTGAGATACTAAGGGACATGAAACCTACAGTTAGTTACTTCGGATTATTTGCTATGTATTTTTGCCTGACCATCTAGGTAGCAAGTTTGACAAGAAAACAGTCAAGTGTATATTTGTTGGATACGAAAATCAAAGGAAAGGATGGAAGTGCTGTGATATAACAAGTGGAAAATACGATACATCAAGAGATGTAGTTTTCGATCAAGCATCTTCATGGTGGTCCTCGGATTAGAAAGTCTTACCATATTCAATGATCGAAGAAATTCTACAACAGATGATGGGGGAGCAAACTACGCAAATTCAATCAAATGTTGATGCACCTGAAGATCCAAGTGACATTGATATTGACAGGCAAGAGCTGACTCAATCAAGCGTATATGATAAAAATGAAACGACACATCAACAAGTTAGGCGATCAAATGGAATCCGAAGGCCAAATCATAAGTATGCAAATGGAGATATGGTAGAAGATAGAGCTTGCGAACCAGAGACATATGAAGAGGCATCATAAAACTCAGTTTGGCAGAAGCAATGAAAGAAGGAACTATAGCCTTGGAGCAGAATCAAACTTGGAAACTAGTGCCAAGACTAGGAGATGTCAAACCCATCTCTTGCGAGTGGGTCTACAAAATAAAGCATCGACTGGATGGATCAATCGAGAGATACAAGGCTCGACTCGTAGCTCGAGGATTTTGTCAACAATATGGACTAGACTATGATGAAACATTAAGTCCAGTGGCAAAGATTACTAGCGTACGAGTCCTGCTAGCACTCGCAGCAAGTAAAGATTAGAAACGGTTGCAAATAAAGGCAAAGAGTTGAACGTTGAAACGACATAGCGATGAAGGTGCTACCGACATTGGTTTTCAACTTTAACCGTTGGATCTACGGACCCTTGAGTCTTGTTAAACATATCCAAATAGCAGCTCAATCCAACGATTGGATGTGAATATACGATTGATTTTCTTCTGCGGGATGGTTCTGCAACCAAATCTAGTTGCAGATTTTCTTTAATTACAATTTTGTAATTAAGTGAAACTTCAGAGGTATTTTGGTAATTTTCAACATTTTGAATAAATTATTATTATTTTTCTAAAAAAAAAAAAATCCATAATTTTTCTTAAAATCCTTCCTCCCTTAGATGTGGCTAGTAATTTTTCAGACCCTCTTGAAATTCCTTCTAGATAAGGAATTAAAAATCAAGAAAGATCTTCGGTCATTGAAAAATTACCTTTTTGCCCTTTTCACCTACTTTTTCCTTTCCAATCTTTGTCGGAGGGCCATAAATTCTTAAAATTACTTCTAACCCTATAGAAATGACTTGATTGAGACTCTTGTCCTTGCTTAATCCTCTTCATTTCTTTCCTTGAATCATTTGGATCTTACATGGCCGCTTGTTCTTNGGGACAGATATAAATTGTTATATTATTGCATGGAATGGATGATTATATAATTGTTATATAAAGCATGTTAGATGCATGTTATAGGTTATTTTCAACGTCATAAAACGAGATAGACGTTAAAATATATGACAAAGATAAATGCATGCTCACTTAAGGTTAACAACCAAGCACGATCGATTTTAATAGTTAAAATAGGTCGACATCTTGTAAAACTGCGGTTACAAGAAGACTCACCTGGCACGATCTTGTCTAAGGCTGGAGGTACTTAAGTTGACGGTTTATGGAACACCTGCTACCTGGAGATCGAGCCAGTACTTGAGCTTAGTAAGCCCAGTTTTATGAGCATGCGTGAGTGATGTAAGGATTTTTTTTTTTTTTAAATGAAAAGCCACCTAGACATCAAAGTTAATAATCACTTAGACTTAGGTTATTTTTAATATGCTGGAACATACCCAAGTAATAAGTATACCCAACCGTCTAAAATACCTAGTGGGAGGAAAAATGTATATGAGATACATCGTTTTCTTTTTACGCTCTCTAAAAAATTCACACCGTGAGGTTCATGCTCGGCCTCGTGTCGCCCTGAGAGCGGCCTCCATTCGGAAGGTATTTGCATGAGTCAATAACAAGGTGAATAGAGAAAGTATTTATAGTAAGTGGAAGAAGGAAGTATATCAACACATCCTATGGTCTCCACCACTATGTTGCACCGTGAGAGTCCCATGTTCTGCCTGCATGTTGCCCCAGAGAAGCTACCCATTCGGAGGGTCGTAACATGGGAGTCGGAAGTAACGCAAACTCCAGAAACATACAGTAATGTGAACTGCTGCCCATGTGATCAACAAGTTTCCCCAACCAAAGCTCGGATTCATCTTACCATTTGAGATACTAAGGGACATGAAACCTACAGTTAGTTACTTCGGATTATTTGCTATGTATTTTTGCCTGACCATCTAGGTAGCAAGTTTGACAAGAAAACAGTCAAGTGTATATTTGTTGGATACGAAAATCAAAGGAAAGGATGGAAGTGCTGTGATATAACAAGTGGAAAATACGATACATCAAGAGATGTAGTTTTCGATCAAGCATCTTCATGGTGGTCCTCGGATTAGAAAGTCTTACCATATTCAATGATCGAAGAAATTCTACAACAGATGATGGGGGAGCAAACTACGCAAATTCAATCAAATGTTGATGCACCTGAAGATCCAAGTGACATTGATATTGACAGGCAAGAGCTGACTCAATCAAGCGTGTATGATAAAAATGAAACGACACATCAACAAGTTAGGCGATCAAATGGAATCCGAAGGCCAAATCATAAGTATGCAAATGCAGATATGGTAGAAGATAGAGCTTGCGAACCAGAGACATATGAAGAGGCATCATAAAACTCAGTTTGGCAGAAGCAATGAAAGAAGGAACTATAGCCTTGGAGCAGAATCAAACTTGGAAACTAGTGCCAAGACTAGGAGATGTCAAACCCATCTCTTGCGAGTGGGTCTACAAAATAAAGCATCGACTGGATGGATCAATCGAGAGATACAAGGCTCGACTCGTAGCTCGAGGATTTTGTCAACAATATGGACTAGACTATGATGAAACATTAAGTCCAGTGGCAAAGATTACTAGCGTACGAGTCCTGCTAGCACTCGCAGCAAGTAAAGATTAGAAACGGTAGCAAATAAAGGCAAAGAGTTGAACGATGAAACGACATAGCGATGAAGGTGCTACCGACATTGGTTTTCAACTTTAGCCGTTGGATCTACGGACCCTTGAGTCTTGTTAAACATATCCAAATAGCAGCTCAATCCAACGATTGGATGTGAATATACGATTGATTTTCTTCTGCGGGATGGTTCTGCAACCAAATCTTGTTGCAGATTTTCTTTAATTACAATTTTGTAATTAAGTGAAACTTCAGAGGTATTTTGGTAATTTTCCACATTTGAATAAATTATTATTATTTTTCTAAAAAAAAAAATCCATAATTTTTCTTAAAATCCTTCCTCCCTTAGATGTGCCTAGTAATTTTTCAGACCCTCTTGAAATTCCTTCTAGATAAGGAATTAAAAATCAAGAAAGATCTTCGGTCATTGAAAAATGACCTTTTTGCCCTTTTCACCTACTTTTTCCTTTCCAATCTTTGTCGGAGGGCCATAAATTCTTAAAATTACTTCTAACCCTATAGAAATGACTTGATTTTGACTCTTGTCCTTGCTTAATCCTCTTCATTTCTTTCCTTGAATCATTTGGATCTTACATGGCCGCTTGTTCTTATTGGAGCTAATTTCCTTTATTTTTTGGGGTGTTACATCATTCCTCATCACTTT
>NW_019272271.1:10118-31175 GCF_002738345.1 Cucurbita maxima
CTGCCCATGTGATCAACAAGTTTCCCCAACCAAAGCTCGGATTCATCTTACCATTTGAGATACTAAGGGACATGAAACCTACAATTAGTTACTTCGGATTATTTGCTATGTATTTTTGCCTGACCATCTAGGTAGCAAGTTTGACAAGAAAACAGTCAAGTGTATATTTGTTGGATACGAAAATCAAAGGAAAGGATGGAAGTGCTGTGATATAACAAGTGGAAAATACGATACATCAAGACATGTAGTTTTCGATCAAGCATCTTCATGGTGGTCCTCGGATTAGAAAGTCTTACCATATTCAAAGATCGAAGAAATTCTACAACAGATGATAGGGGAGCAAACTACGCAAATTCAATCAAATGTTGATGCGCCTGATGATCCAAGCGACATTGATATTGACAAGCAAGAGCTGACTCAATCAAGCGTATATGATAAAAATGAAACGACACATCAACAAGTTAGGCGATCAAATGGAATCCGAAGGCCAAATCATAAGTATGCAAATGCAGATATGGTAGAAGATAGAGCTTGCGAACCAGAGACATATGAAGAGGCATCATAAAACTCAGTTTGGCAGAAGCAATGAAAGAAGGAACTATAGCCCTGAAGCAGAATCAAACTTGGAAACTAGTGCCAAGACTAGGAGATGTCAAACCCATCTCTTGCAAGTGGGTCTACAAAATAAAGCATCGACTGGATGGATCCATCGAGAGATACAAGGCTCGACTCGTAGCTCGAGGATTTTCTCAACAATATGGACTAGACTATGATGAAACATTAAGTCCAGTGGCAAAGATTACTAGCGTACGAGTCCTGCTAGCACTCGCAGCAAGTAAAGATTAGAAACGGTAGCAAACAAAGGCAAAGAGTTGAACGATGAAACGACATAGCAATGAAGGTGCTACCGACATTGGTTTTCAACTTTAGCCGTTGGATCTACGGACCCTTGAGTCTTGTTAAACATATCCAAATAGCAGCTCAATCCAACGATTGGATGTGAATATACGATTGATTTTCTTCTGCGGGATGGTTCTGCAACCAAATCTGGTTGCAGATTTTCTTTAATTACAATTTTGTAATTAAGTGAAACTTCAGAGGTATTTTGGTAATTTTCCACATTTTGAATAAATTATTATTATTTTTCTAAAAAAAAAAAATCCATAATTTTTCTTAAAATCCTTCCTCGCTTAGATGTGGCTAGTAATTTTTCAGACCCTCTTCAAATTCCTTCTAGATAAGGAATTAAAAATCAAGAAAGATCTTCGGTCATTGAAAAATGACCTTTTTGCCCTTTTCACCTACTTTTTCCTTTCCAATCTTTGTCCGAGGGCCATAAATTCTTAAAATTACTTCTAACCCTATAGAAATGACTTGATTGAGACTCTTGTCCTTGCTTAATCCTCTTCATTTCTTTCCTTGAATCATTTGGATCTTACATGGCCGCTTGTTCTTATTGGAGCTAATTTCCTTTATTTTTTGGAGTGTTACATCATTCCTCATCACTTTGCTCCTCAAATCGTATTCATCAATCATAATTTTATACATGATCGTAAGATGAATTGGTCAACTCCTTACTGGTCTCTATGTGCGTACATCATCATGAATATGTGAGGTCCATTCTTTCTTGTAACATTTTTCATACTGCACCAAACATAATTATTTGATTCATAAGCATCATAAACAAAACCTTAAACCAAACCACCACCAAGAGATCTAGATCAGCTAAACAAGGTTCATTTAAAACAGCTCTTGTTTTTTTTTTAATTACATGACGGAACAATTTGATAACTATTTGAAAACCTCCTTTATTGTTCTTTCTAATCCAAAATGAATTAGAAATTTTGGAAACTCTTGGGTTTCAATTTGTTTTAAAAAATAACGAACCTTTAAATTGTTATTTTACCATCTATGATCGAGTTGCGAAATGTCTTATTATGATAAATCTGTATTTCCCACCACTAATATGTCATTTCTCAATGAAAATGTTTATATTATTACCTTATCATTTATGACAGAATGTAAGGTGTCTTTTATATCATATATTTGTGTTATTATTTCCTTATAGAAACCCAACATTTTCCATCAATTTCTCTCAAAGTTGGAACTTCAATAAATGGGACTACTACACGGTGACTTGTCTTCTAATAACAATTGGTTGTGAACTTGGTTCGATGGACCTCCCCGTACATTGTGTTAGCATTTTCGAATACTATCACAGTCGTACGTTTTCAACCATACAACGTCATGATTTTGACACGATCATGAAAAACCTTTTTTTACCTGACTTTATGGCTTCATTAGACTTTAGACAAGGTTTGCCACCAACCGAACATGACTTGTATAAAAACTAAACTTTGTTCAATCATACATGTAACAACTCTAACCGACTTGCCTCTACTCTAGGCCAAGCCTAAGGCTCTACCTTACATTTACCCTACGTCAAAATTCTTCTAATGCAATGTCGCATCTCATATAGTTGTTTTGATCATCAATCATGAGCAAAATAAGTTAACAAAATTTCATATTATAATCTATGTCCATAGGCAATTAACATGGTTTATATATCACTCGTACTAATCATATCAAGCTTTAAAACAAAGCAAAAAAAAAAAAAAAAAAAAAAAAAAAAAAAGGAAAAAGAAAAAGAAATCCCACATGAACAACATATCAAAAACATTTATTTATTTCAATATTAAAATCAATCTTTCAAATTTATGGATAGATGGATTTTTTACCTGACCAGTTGTAGCAAATATCATAATTATCGGTTTTATAGTTGAACATACAGACATTTTCCTCACTCATATGCCACGAACATAGAATACTTTCACAATTATCTCTATCTCTCTTATCTATGTAGACATTGAAGTAATGAAACGAGTCATGCCATCGGAAGGAACAGTAAAACAATGTCGTGCCCCATAAGTTTGGACGAAAACTGAAGTCGTAGCTGGCCCAGGGTGCCAGCTTGTGGACTCCCAAGTCATCATCGCTAGATTTGCAGTGAACAGTGAGCTGATTTTTAGATTTTAGAGCATTTGTTATCTTGACCATAATATTTGGATTTTGGAGGAATGATCCTTCTACGGTAGTGAATTGGTTAGCAAAGAACAATGAAATTAAGAGAGAAAGTGCAAGCGTTGAAAATAAACTCATATGGTTGAAATGGGAGAGGAAAAGAGATGTGTATGAACACATTTGTGCTTCATTTGTTTCACTTTTTATAGTTGAAAAAGAGCGTAATGGAAGATAACAGTTGATCGGTAATAACCAAAAAAGAAATAAATAAATAAACCAACCCATTTGTTTGTATTTCTAATTCTTTCTTTCTTTATTCCTTTTTTGTAACATATGATTTTGGGAGAAGAGTTTGTTGAGTATTTTAGGGCAGTAGTTGTGTGAGGGTTTGGGGAGGGAAGGGATTAGTTATTATTAATTAATTCTTTTTTACTGTGGTTAAATTGTTTCTAATAAAAATAGAATCATGATTCATAACCGTGTTAGTTTTGAAATTGAAAAATATATGCTTGAAACCTAGTCTCGGTTATTGCTCTCTAAAATTTTGAATTAAAAAAAGTAAAAGTATAATATGGAAATTAATTTTCTATTATGGTCGTTCGGGTCCTTCACCTAGTCTAATTTTCATAATATCTCATGACCTAGCTCAACGGTAGTAGTTGGGGTCCGGTTCAACGCTTTTAAGGGTTGGTTCGGCCTGTTCGTGATCCTCGGGAACGGTTCAAGTTATTTTTAATTATTAATGTACTAATTTAGTTAATTGCTTGCTTTAAAATGCCAAGACCAATCCCCTTTAGTGTGTTTAATTAATTATGTATTGTGCATGTATGTTTTAACTAAATAGAAAATGTATATGCATAAAGTATGCCATATAGATTTAAAATCCCACCCTAGGCTAAGCATGTTTCATGCATTACAAGTATGTTATAAGTGTTACAATGTGTAGTATGCATGTTTAGGGTTCCATGAGGGACAGATATAAATTGTTATATTATTGCATGGAATGGATGATTATATAATTGTTATATAAAGCATGTTAGATGCATGTTATAGGTTATTTTCAACGTCATAAAACGAGATAGACGTTAAAATATATAACAAAGATAAATGCATGCTCACTTAAGGTTAACAACCAAGCACGATCGATTTCAATAGTTAAAATAGGTCGATATCTTGTAAAACTGCGGTTACAAGAAGGCTCACCTGGCACGATCTTGTCTAAGGCTGGAGGTACTTAAGTTGACGGTTTATGGAACACCTGCTACCTGGAGATCGAGCCAGTACTTTAGCTTAGTTAGCCCAGTTTTATGAGCATGCGTGAGTGATGTAAGGATTTTTTTTTTTTAAAATGAAAAGCCACCTAGACATCAAAGTTAAAAATCACTTAGACTTAGGTTATATTTAATATGCTGGAATATACCTAAGTAATAAGTATACCCAACCGTCTAAAATACCAAGTGGGAGGAAAAATGTATATGAGATACATCGTTTTCTTTTTACGCTCTCTAAAAAATTCACACCGTGAGGTTCATGCTCGGCCTCGTGTCGCCCTGAGAGCGGCCTCCATTCGGAAGGTATTTGCATGAGTCAATAACAAGGTGAATAGAGAAAGTATTTATAGTAAGTGGAAGAAGGAAGTATATCAACACATCCTATGGTCTCCACCACTATGTTGCACCGTGAGAGTCTCATGTTCTGCCTGCATGTTGCCCCAGAGAAGCTACCCATTCGGAGGGTCGTAACATGGGAGTTGGAAGTAACGCAAACTCCAGAAACCTACAGTAATGCGAACTACTGCCCATGTGATCAACAAGTTTCCCCAACCAAAGCTCGGATTCATCTTACAATTTGAGATACTAAGGGACATGAAACCTACAGTTAGTTACTTCGGATTATTTGCTATGTATGTTTGCCTGACCATCTAGGTAGCAAGTTTGACAAGAAAACAGTCAAGTGTATATTTGTTGGATACGAAAATCAAAGGAAAGGATGGAAGTGCTGTGATATAACAAGTGGAAAATACGATACATCAAGAGATGTAGTTTTCGATCAAGCATCTTCATGGTGGTCCTCGGATTAGAAAGTCTTACCATATTCAAAGATCGAAGAAATTCTACAACAGATGATGGGGGAGCAAACTACGCAAATTCAATCAAATGTTGATGCGCCTGATGATCCAAGTGACATTGATATTGACAAGCAAGAGCTGACTCAATCAAGCGTATATGATAAAAATGAAACGACACATCAACAAGTTAGGCGATCAAATGGAATCCGAAGGCCAAATCATAAGTATGCAAATGCAGATATGGTAGAAGATAGAGCTTGCGAACCAGAGACATATGAAGAGGCATCATAAAACTCAGTTTGGCAGAAGCAATGAAAGAAGGAACTATAGCCCTGGAGCAGAATCAAACTTGGAAACTAGTGCCAAGACTAGGAGATGTCAAACCCATCTCTTGCAAGTGGGTCTACAAAATAAAGCATCGACTGGATGGATCCATCGAGAGATACAAGGCTCGACTCGTAGCTCGAGGATTTTCTCAACAATATGGACTAGACTATGATGAAACATTAAGTCCAGTGGCAAAGATTACTAGCGTACGAGTCCTGCTAGCACTCGCAGCAAGTAAAGATTAGAAACGGTAGCAAATAAAGGCAAAGAGTTGAACGATGAAACGACATAGCAATGAAGGTGCTACCGACATTGGTTTTCAACTTTAGCCGTTGGATCTACGGACCCTTGAGTCTTGTTAAACATATCCAAATAACAGCTCAATCCAACGATTGGATGTGAATATACGATTGATTTTCTTCTGCAGGATGGTTCTGCAACCAAATCTGGTTGCAGATTTTCTTTAATTACAATTTTGTAATTAAGTGAAACTTCAGAGGTATTTTGGTAATTTTCCACATTTTGAATAAATTATTATTATTTTTCTAAAAAAAAAAAATCCATAATTTTTCTTAAAATCCTTCCTCGCTTAGATGTGGCTAGTAATTTTTCAGACCCTCTTCAAATTCCTTCTAGGTAAGGAATTAAAAATCAAGAAAGATCTTCGGTCATTGAAAAATGACCTTTTTGCCCTTTTCACCTACTTTTTCCTTTCCAATCTTTGTCGAAGGGCCATAAATTCTTAAAATTACTTCTAACCCTATAGAAATGACTTGATTGAGACTCTTGTCCTTGCTTAATCCTCTTCATTTCTTTCCTTGAATCATTTGGATCTTACATGGCCGCTTGTTCTTATTGGAGCTAATTTCCTTTATTTTTTGGGGTGTTACATCATTCCTCATCACTTTGCTCCTCAAATCGTATTCATCAATCATAATTTTATACATGATCGTAAGATGAATTGGTCAACTCCTTACTGGTCTCTATGTGCGTACATCATCATGAATATGTGAGGTCCATTCTTTCTTGTAACATTTTTCATACTACACCAAACATAATTATTTGATTCATAAGCATCATAAACAAAACCTTAAACCAAACCACCACCAAGAGATCTAGATCAGCTAAATAAGGTTCATTTAAAACAGCTCTTGTTTTTTTTTTTATTACATGACGGAACAATTTGATAACTATTTGAAAACCTCGTTTATTGTTGTTTCTAATCCAAAATGAATTAGAAATTTTGGAAACTCTTGGGTTTCAATTTGTTTTAAAACATAACGAACCTTTAAATTGTTATTTTACCATCTATGATCGAGTTGCGAAATGTCTTATTATGATAAGTCTGTATTTCCCACCTCTAATATGTCATTTCTCAATGAAAATGTTTATATTATTACCTTATCATTTATGACAGAATGTAAGGTGTCTTTTATATCATATATTTGTGTTATTATTTCCTTATAGAAACCCAACATTTTCCATCAATTTCTCTCAAAGTTGGAACTTCAATAAATGGGACTACTACACGGTGACTTGTCTTCTAATAACAATTGGTTGTGAACTTGGTTCGATGGACCTCCCCGTACATTGTGTTAGCATTTTCGAATACTATCACAGTCGTACGTTTTCAACCATACAACGTCATGATTTTGACACGATCATGAAAAACCTTTTTTTACCTGACTTTATGGCTTCATTAGACTTTAGACAAGGTTTGCCACCAACCGAACATGACTTGTATAAAAACTAAACTTTGTTCAATCATACATGTAACAACTCTAACCGACTTGCCTCTACTCTAGGCCAAGCCTAAGGCTCTACCTTACATTTACCCTACGTCAAAATTCTTCTAATGCAATGTCGCATCTCATATAGTTGTTTTGATCATCAATCATGAGCAAAATAAGTTAACAAAATTTCATATTATAATCTATGTCCATAGGCAATTAACATGGTTTATATATCACTCGTACTAATCATATCAAGCTTTAAAACAAAGCAAAAAAAAAAAAGAAAAGAAAAAGAAAAAAGGAAAAAGAAAAAGAAATCGCACATGAACAACATATCAAAAACATTTATTTATTTCAATATTAAAATCAATCTTTCAAATTTATGGATAGATGGATTTTTTACCTGACCAGTTGTAGCAAATATCATAATTATCGGTTTTATAGTTGAACATACAGACATTTTCCTCACTCATATGCCACGAACATAGACTACTTTCACAATTATCTCTATCTCTCTTATCTATGTAGACATTGAAGTAATGAAACGAGCCATGCCATTGGAAGGAACAGTAAAACAATGTCGTGCCCCATAAGTTTGGACGAAAACTGAAGTCGTAGCTGGCCCAGGGTGTCAGCTTGTGGACTCCCAAGTCATCATCGCTAGATTTGCAGTGAATAGTGAGCTGATTTTTAGATTTTAGAGCATTTGTTATCTTGACCATAATATTTGGATTTTGGAGGAATGATCCTTCTACGGTAGTGAATTGGTTAGCAAAGAACAATGAAATTAAGAGAGAAAGTGCAAGCGTTGAAAATAAACTCATATGGTTGAAATGGGAGAGGAAAAGAGATGTGTATGAACACATTTGTGCTTCATTTGTTTCACTTTTTATAGTTGAAAAAGAGTGTAATGGAAGATAACAGTTGATCGATAATAACCAAAAAATAAATAAATAAATAAACCAACCCATTTGTTTGTATTTCTAATTCTTTCTTTCTTTATTCCTTTTTTGTAACATATGATTTTGGGAGAAGAGTTTGTTGAGTATTTTAGGGCAGTAGTTGTGTGAGGGTTTGGGGAGGGAACGGATTAGTTATTATTAATTAATTCTTTTTTACTGTGGTTAAATTGTTTCTAATAAAAATAGAATCATGATTCATAACCGTGTTAGTTTTTAAATTGAAAAATATATGCTTGAAACCTAGTCTCCGTTATTGCTCTCTAAAATTTTGAATTAAAAAAAGTAAAAGTATAATATGGAAATTAATTTTCTATTATGGTCGTTCGGGTCCTTCACCTAGTCTAATTTTCATAATATCTCATGACCTAGCTCAACGGTAGTAGTTGGGGTCCGGTTCAACGCTTTTAAGGGTTGGTTCGGCCTGTTCGTGATCCTCGGGAACGGTTCAAGTTATTTTTAATTATTAATGTACTAATTTAGTTAATTGCTTGCTTTAAAATGCCAAGACCAATCCCCTTTAGTGTGTTTAATTAATTATGTATTGTGCATGTATGTTTTAACTAAATAGAAAATGTATATGCATAAAGTATGCCATATAGATTTAAAATCCCACCCTAGGCTAAGCATGTTTCATGCATTACAAGTATGTTATAAGTGTTACAATGTGTAGTATGCATGTTTAGGGTTCCATGAGGGACAGATATAAATTGTTATATTATTGCATGGAATGGATGATTATATAATTGTTATATAAAGCATGTTAGATGCATGTTATAGGTTATTTTCAACGTCATAAAACGAGATAGACGTTAAAATATATAACAAAGATAAATGCATGCTCACTTAAGGTTAACAACCAAGCACGATCGATTTTAATAGTTAAAATAGGTCGATATCTTGTAAAACTGCGGTTACAAGAAGGCTCACCTGGCACGATCTTGTCTAAGGCTGGAGGTACTTAAGTTGACGGTTTATGGAACACCTGCTACCTGGAGATCGAGCCAGTACTTGAGCTTAGTTAGCCCAGTTTTATGAGCATGCGTGAGTGATGTAAGGATTTTTTTTTTTTAAAATGAAAAGCCACCTAGACATCAAAGTTAAAAATCTAGTATAAATGTTATACTTGAAAAAATCACTTAGACTTAGGTTATATTTAATATGCTGGAATATACCTAAGTAATAAGTATACCCAACCGTCTAAAATACCTAGTGGGAGGAAAAATGTATATGAGATACATCGTTTTCTTTTTACGCTCTCTAAAAAATTCACACCGTGAGGTTCATGCTCGGCCTCGTGTCGCCCTGAGAGCGGCCTCCATTCGGAAGGTATTTGCATGAGTCAATAACAAGGTGAATAGAGAAAGTATTTATAGTAAGTGGAAGAAGGAAGTATATCAACACATCCTATGGTCTCCACCACTATGTTGCACCGTGAGAGTCCCATGTTCTGCCTGCATGTTGCCCCAGAGAAGCTACCCATTCGGAGGGTCGTAACATGGGAGTCGGAAGTAACGCAAACTCCAGAAACCTACAGTAATGCGAACTGCTGCCCATGTGATCAACAAGTTTCCCCAACCAAAGCTCGGATTCATCTTACCATTTGAGATACTAAGGGACATGAAACCTACAGTTAGTTACTTCGGATTATTTGCTATGTATTTTTGCCTGACCATCTAGGTAGCAAGTTTGACAAGAAAACAGTCAAGTGTATATTTGTTGGATACGAAAATCAAAGGAAAGGATGGAAGTGCTGTGATATAACAAGTGGAAAATACGATACATCAAGAGATGTAGTTTTCGATGAAGCATCTTCATGGTGGTCCTCGGATTAGAAAGTCTTACCATATTCAAAGATCGAAGAAATTCTACAACAGATGATGGGGGAGCAAACTACGCAAATTCAATCAAATGTTGATGCGCCTGAAGATCCAAGTGACATTGATATTGACAAGCAAGAGCTGACTCAATCAAGCGTATATGATAAAAATGAAACGACACATCAACAAGTTAGGCGATCAAATGGAATCCGAAGGCCAAATCATAAGTATGCAAATGCAGATATGGTAGAAGATAGAGCTTGCGAACCAGAGACATATGAAGAGGCATCATAAAACTCAGTTTGGCAGAAGCAATGAAAGAAGGAACTATAGCCCTGGAGCAGAATCAAACTTGGAAACTAGTGCCAAGACTAGGAGATGTCAAACCCATCTCTTGCAAGTGGGTCTACAAAATAAAGCATCGACTGGATGGATCAATCGAGAGATACAAGGCTCGACTCGTAGCTCGAGGATTTTCTCAACAATATGGACTAGACTATGATGAAACATTAAGTCCAGTGGCAAAGATTACTAGCGTACGAGTCCTGCTAGCACTCGCAGCAAGTAAAGATTAGAAACGGTAGCAAATAAAGGCAAAGAGTTGAACGATGAAACGACATAGCGATGAAGGTGCTACCGACATTGGTTTTCAACTTTAACCGTTGGATCTACGGACCCTTGAGTCTTGTTAAACATATCCAAATAGCAGCTCAATCCAACGATTGGATGTGAATATACGATTGATTTTCTTCTGCGGGATGGTTCTGCAACCAAATCTGGTTGCAGATTTTCTTTAATTACAATTTTGTAATTAAGTGAAACTTCAGAGGTATTTTGGTAATTTTCCACATTTTGAATAAATTATTATTATTTTTCTAAAAAAAAAAAAATCCATAATTTTTCTTAAAATCCTTCATCCCTTAGATGTGGCTAGTAATTTTTCAGACCCTCTTGAAATTCCTTCTAGATAAGGAATTAAAAATCAAGAAAGATCTTCGGTCATTGAAAAATGACCTTTTTGCCCTTTTCACCTACTTTTTCCTTTCCAATCTTTGTCGAAGGGCCATAAATTCTTAAAATTACTTCTAACCCTATAGAAATGACTTGATTGAGACTCTTGTCCTTGCTTAATCCTCTTCATTTCTTTCCTTGAATCATTTGGATCTTACATGGCCGCTTGTTCTTATTGGAGCTAATTTCCTTTATTTTTTGGGGTGTTACATCATTCCTCATCACTTTGCTCCTCAAATCGTATTCATCAATCATAATTTTATACATGATCGTAAGATGAATTGGTCAACTCCTTACTGGTCTCTATGTGCGTACATCATCATGAATATGTGAGGTCCATTCTTTCTTGTAACATTTTTCATACTACACCAAACATAATTATTTGATTCATAAGCATCATAAACAAAACCTTAAACCAAACCACCACCAAGAGATCTAGATCAGCTAAATAAGGTTCATTTAAAACAGCTCTTGTTTTTTTTTTTATTACATGACGGAACAATTTGATAACTATTTGAAAACCTCGTTTATTGTTGTTTCTAATCCAAAATGAATTAGAAATTTTGGAAACTCTTGGGTTTCAATTTGTTTTAAAACATAACGAACCTTTAAATTGTTATTTTACCATCTATGATCGAGTTGCGAAATGTCTTATTATGGTAAGTCTGTATTTCCCACCTCTAATATGTCATTTCTCAATGAAAATGTTTATATTATTACCTTATCATTTATGACAGAATGTAAGGTGTCTTTTATATCATATATTTGTGTTATTATTTCCTTATAGAAACCCAACATTTTCCATCAATTTCTCTCAAAGTTGGAACTTCAATAAATGGGACTACTACACGGTGACTTGTCTTCTAATAACAATTGGTTGTGAACTTGGTTCGATGGACCTCCCCGTACATTGTGTTAGCATTTTCGAATACTATCACAGTCGTACGTTTTCAACCATACAACGTCATGATTTTGACACGATCATGAAAAACCTTTTTTTACCTGACTTTATGGCTTCATTAGACTTTAGACAAGGTTTGCCACCAACCGAACATGACTTGTATAAAAACTAAACTTTGTTCAATCATACATGTAACAACTCTAACCGACTTGCCTCTACTCTAGGCCAAGCCTAAGGCTCTACCTTACATTTACCCTACGTCAAAATTCTTCTAATGCAATGTCGCATCTCATATAGTTGTTTTGATCATCAATCATGAGCAAAATAAGTTAACAAAATTTCATATTATAATCTATGTCCATAGGCAATTAACATGGTTTATATATCACTCGTACTAATCATATCAAGCTTTAAAACAAAGCAAAAAAAAAAAAAAAAAAAAAAAAAAAAGAAAAAAGAAAAAGAAATCGCACATGAACAACATATCAAAAACATTTATTTATTTCAATATTAAAATCAATCTTTCAAATTTATGGATAGATGGATTTTTTACCTGACCAGTTGTAGCAAATATCATAATTATCGGTTTTATAGTTGAACATACAGACATTTTCCTCACTCATATGCCACGAACATAGACTACTTTCACAATTATCTCTATCTCTCTTATCTATGTAGACATTGAAGTAATGAAACGAGCCATGCCATTGGAAGGAACAGTAAAACAATGTCGTGCCCCATAAGTTTGGACGAAAACTGAAGTCGTAGCTGGCCCAGGGTGTCAGCTTGTGGACTCCCAAGTCATCATCGCTAGATTTGCAGTGAATAGTGAGCTGATTTTTAGATTTTAGAGCATTTGTTATCTTGACCATAATATTTGGATTTTGGAGGAATGATCCTTCTACGGTAGTGAATTGGTTAGCAAAGAACAATGAAATTAAGAGAGAAAGTGCAAGCGTTGAAAATAAACTCATATGGTTGAAATGGGAGAGGAAAAGAGATGTGTATGAACACATTTGTGCTTCATTTGTTTCACTTTTTATAGTTGAAAAAGAGTGTAATGGAAGATAACAGTTGATCGGTAATAACCAAAAAAGAAATAAATAAATAAACAGACCCATTTGTTTGTATTTCTAATTCTTTCTTTCTCTAATCCTTTTTTGTAACATATGATTTTGGGAGAAGAGTTTGTTGAGTATTTTAGGGCAGTAGTTGTGTGAGGGTTTGGGGAGGGAAGGGATTAGTTATTATTAATTAATTCTTTTTTACTGTGGTTAAATTGTTTCTAATAAAAATAGAATCATGATTCATAACCGTGTTAGTTTTTAAATTGAAAAATATATGCTTGAAACCTAGTCTCCGTTATTGCTCTCTAAAATTTTGAATTAAAAAAAGTAAAAGTATAATATGGAAATTAATTTTCTATTATGGTCGTTCGGGTCCTTCACCTAGTCTAATTTTCATAATATCTCATGACCTAGCTCAACGGTAGTAGTTGGGGTCCGGTTCAACGCTTTTAAGGGTTGGTTCGGCCTGTTCGTGATCCTCGGGAACGGTTCAAGTTATTTTTAATTATTAATGTACTAATTTAGTTAATTGTTTGCTTTAAAATGCCAAGACCAATCCCCTTTAGTGTGTTTAATTAATTATGTATTGTGCATGTATGTTTTAACTAAATAGAAAATGTATATGCATAAAGTATGCCATATAGATTTAAAATCCCACCCTAGGCTAAGCATGTTTCATGCATTACAAGTATGTTATAAGTGTTACAATGTGTAGTATGCATGTTTAGGGTTCCATGAGGGACAGATATAAATTGTTATATTATTGCATGGAATGGATGATTATATAATTGTTATATAAAGCATGTTAGATGCATGCTATAGGTTATTTTCAACGTCATAAAACGAGATAGACGTTAAAATATATAACAAAGATAAATGCATGCTCACTTAAGGTTAACAACCAAGCACGATCGATTTTAATAGTTAAAATAGGTCGATATCTTGTAAAACTGCGGTTACAAGAAGGCTCACCTGGCACGATCTTGTCTAAGGCTGGAGGTACTTAAGTTGACGGTTTATGGAACACCTGCTACCTGGAGATCGAGCCAGTACTTGAGCTTAGTTAGCCCAGTTTTATGAGCATGCGTGAGTGATGTAAGGATTTTTTTTGTTTAAAATGAAAAGCCACCTAGACATCAAAGTTAAAAATCTAGTATAAATGTTATACTTGAAAAAATCACTTAGACTTAGGTTATATTTAATATGCTGGAATATACCTAAGTAATAAG
The DNA here is from genome assembly GCF_002738345.1 of Cucurbita maxima. Lineage (NCBI taxonomy): Eukaryota > Viridiplantae > Streptophyta > Magnoliopsida > Cucurbitales > Cucurbitaceae > Cucurbita > Cucurbita maxima. The sequence continues at coordinate 24,255 of NW_019272271.1, forward strand.
TATACCCAACCGTCTAAAATACCTAGTGGGAGGAAAAATGTATATGAGATACATCGTTTTCTTTTTACGCTCTCTAAAAAATTCACACCGTGAGGTTCATGCTCGGCCTCGTGTCGCCCTGAGAGCGGCCTCCATTCGGAAGGTATTTGCATGAGTCAATAACAAGGTGAATAGAGAAAGTATTTATAGTAAGTGGAAGAAGGAAGTATATCAACACATCCTATGGTCTCCACCACTATGTTGCACCGTGAGAGTCCCATGTTCTGCCTGCATGTTGCCCCAGAGAAGCTACCCATTCGGAGGGTCGTAACATGGGAGTCGGAAGTAACGCAAACTCCAGAAACCTACAGTAATGCGAACTGCTGCCCATGTGATCAACAAGTTTCCCCAACCAAAGCTCGGATTCATCTTACCATTTGAGATACTAAGGGACATGAAACCTACAGTTAGTTACTTCGGATTATTTGCTATGTATTTTTGCCTGACCATCTAGGTAGCAAGTTTGACAAGAAAACAGTCAAGTGTATATTTGTTGGATACGAAAATCAAAGGAAAGGATGGAAGTGCTGTGATATAACAAGTGGAAAATACGATACATCAAGAGATGTAGTTTTCGATGAAGCATCTTCATGGTGGTCCTCGGATTAGAAAGTCTTACCATATTCAAAGATCGAAGAAATTCTACAACAGATGATGGGGGAGCAAACTACGCAAATTCAATCAAATCTTGATGCGCCTGAAGATCCAAGTGACATTGATATTGACAAGCAAGAGCTGACTCAATCAAGCGTATATGATAAAAATGAAACGACACATCAACAAGTTAGGCGATCAAATGGAATCCGAAGGCCAAATCATAAGTATGCAAATGCAGATATGGTAGAAGATAGAGCTTGCGAACCAGAGACATATGAAGAGGCATCATAAAACTCAGTTTGGCAGAAGCAATGAAAGAAGGAACTATAGCCCTGGAGCAGAATCAAACTTGGAAACTAGTGCCAAGACTAGGAGATGTCAAACCCATCTCTTGCAAGTGGGTCTACAAAATAAAGCATCGACTGGATGGATCAATCGAGAGATACAAGGCTCGACTCGTAGCTCGAGGATTTTCTCAACAATATGGACTAGACTATGATGAAACATTAAGTCCAGTGGCAAAGATTACTAGCGTACGAGTCCTGCTAGCACTCGCAGCAAGTAAAGATTAGAAACGGTAGCAAATAAAGGCAAAGAGTTGAACGATGAAACGGCATAGCGATGAAGGTGCTACCGACATTGGTTTTCAACTTTAACCGTTGGATCTACGGACCCTTGAGTCTTGTTAAACATATCCAAATAGCAGCTCAATCCAACGATTGGATGTGAATATACGATTGATTTTCTTCTGCGGGATGGTTCTGCAACCAAATCTGGTTGCAGATTTTCTTTAATTACAATTTTGTAATTAAGTGAAACTTCAAAGGTATTTGGTAATTTTCCACATTTTGAATAAATTATTATTATTTTTCTAAAAAAAAAAAAATCCATAATTTTTCTTAAAATCCTTCATCCCTTAGATGTGGCTAGTAATTTTTCAGACCCTCTTGAAATTCCTTCTAGATAAGGAATTAAAAATCAAGAAAGATCTTCGGTCATTGAAAAATGACCTTTTTGCCCTTTTCACCTACTTTTTCCTTTCCAATCTTTGTCGAAGGGCCATAAATTCTTAAAATTACTTCTAACCCTATAGAAATGACTTGATTGAGACTCTTGTCCTTGCTTAATCCTCTTCATTTCTTTCCTTGAATCATTTGGATCTTACATGGCCGCTTGTTCTTATTGGAGCTAATTTCCTTTATTTTTTGGGGTGTTACATCATTCCTCATCACTTTGCTCCTCAAATCGTATTCATCAATCATAATTTTATACATGATCGTAAGATGAATTGGTCAACTCCTTACTGGTCTCTATGTGCGTACATCATCATGAATATGTGAGGTCCATTCTTTCTTGTAACATTTTTCATACTACACCAAACATAATTATTTGATTCATAAGCATCATAAACAAAACCTTAAACCAAACCACCACCAAGAGATCTAGATCAGCTAAATAAGGTTCATTTAAAACATCATAAACAATACCTTAAACCAAACCACCATCAAGAGATCTAGATCAGCTAAATAAGGATCATTTAAAACTGCTCTTGTTTTTTTTTTTTATTAAATGACGAAACAATTTTATAACTATTTGAAAACCTCGTTTATTGTTCTTTCTAATCCAAAATGAATTAGAAATTTTGGAAACTCTTGGGTTTCAATTTGTTTTAAAAAATAACGAACCTTTAAATTGTTATTTTACCATCTATGATCGAGTTGCGAAATGCCTTATTATGGTACGTGTGTATTTCCCTCCTCTAATATGTCATTTCTACGTCCTACTGCGCCGATGAGCCGTTGGAGCTTGTACACGACGATGTTAAAAGCCGCTTCATGTGGCTTACCTTGCTGCAAGCGAAAAGTGAGGCGGAAGAGGCGGTTAAGCGTATCAAAGCGCAAGTGGAGGTCGACAGACCGAGGTAGAGAATTCACCTTGGCAAGTTTCTGTAAGTACTGCGATGAGATCGATATACAATGACACCTTACGACGCTCTACTCCCCCCAACAGAACATAGTGGTGGAGCGCCAAAATCAGACCATCGTCGGGACAACGAGGTCATTGCTGGTGACGGCCGGGATGCCTGGGAGATTCTAGGGAGAGGCGATAATGACGACCGTCTATCTCCTCAATCGGTCACCAACCCGAACCCTAGACGGGAAGATGCCATATGAGGCCTGGTACAAAAAAAAGCCAGTGGTACATCATTTCCACGTCCTACCTTACCGATGAGCCGTTGGAGCTTGTACACGGCGATGAGAAAAGCTGCTTCATGTGGCTGACCCTGCTGCAAACGAAAAGTGAGGCGGTTAAGCGCATTAAAGCGCAAGCGGAGGCCGAATGTGAGAAGAAGATGCGAGTGCTGTGCACAGACCGAGGCGAAGAAATCGCCTCGGCAAGTTTTGGTAAGTACTGTGACGAGATCGGCATACAACGGCACCTAACGACGCCCTACTCCTCCGAACAGAATGAAGTGGTGGAGCGCCAAAATCAAACCATCGTCAGGACAACGAGGTCATTGCTAGTGACGGTCGGGATACCTGGGAGATTATGGGGAGAGGCGGTAATGACGACTGTCTATCTCCTCAATCGGTCACCAACCCGAAGCCTCGACGGGAAGACGCCATATGAGGCTTGGTACAACAAAAAGCCAGCGGTACATCATTTCTACGTGTTCGGCTGCGTCGCATACATGAAGGTAACACGTCCCCACCTCGCTAAGCTCGATCCTAGGTGGCTGAAGGTCGTCTTCATCAGTTATGAGCCCGGGAGAAAGGCGTACAAATTTTATGATTCTGTAGGGGGCGAGCTCACGTGTCTCGCGACGTTCTCTTCGATGAAAGCACCTTCTGGCAGTGGAATGACGTGATCGAGGCAGACCATAATCCAAATCAATTCACGGTGTTGTACCTCGTCACCGAGCCGGAAGAAGGAGGAGCCCAGCATCAGGAGTTGTCACCGCCGTCAGCAGGTGCAAACCCTGAACCAATGGAATTCGCAACACCACGGACTGCGGATTCGACGCTGGATGCTGATCTGGAGGCCAGGTACCGGAGGATGGACGTATTAGTGGGAGGAGGTGAATCACCTGGACTGGCAGCGCGCGATCTCGAAGAAGTGGCTGAACTGCATGCCATCAGTGCAGATGAACCAAACACCTTCGGCGAAGCAGAAAGGAACTCATGCTGGCTGAAGGCAATGCAGGAGGAGATGACATCCATCACCGAGAACCAGACGTGGAGTCTGAAGGATATGCCACCGGGACACTGAGCCATAGGGCTCAAATGGGTCTTCAAACTGAAGCGCAACGAAAAAGGAGAAGTTGTGAAGCACAAAGCCCGTCTGGTGGCGAAGGGCTACGTCCCGAAGCAAGGAGTAGACTTCAAAGAGGTATTTGCGCCAGTGGCAAGGTTAGAATTCGTCTGTCTCTTGCTGGAAATTGCGGCCCATTACTCTTGGGAGGTTCACCATATGAACGTGAAGTCTGCTTTCCTTAACGGAGACCTGAAAGAGACCGCTACGTCTAACAACCACTTGGCTTCCTGGACAACGACAACCCCAATAAGGTACTGCTTCTGCACAAAGCACTCTACGGGCTTCGACAAGCCCCATGAGCCTGGAATGCGAAGCTTGACAGTACCCTACTGTCACTGAAATTCAAGCGCTGTGCCTCTGAGTATGGCATGTACATGCACGACCATGGCAAGCAGCGACTGATCGTGGGAGTGTATGTCGACGACCTCATAATCACTAGAGGCGATGTGGAATTCCTCGGAAGGTTCAAGAAGGAGATGTCAAAGAACTTCGAGATGAGCGATCTTGGCATGCTCAGCTACTACCTTGGCATCGAAGTGCAACAGAACTCTACCGGCATCTCCATCTGCCAAAGTGCATACGCAAAGAAGCTACTGAACACAACTAGGCTTGTGAACAGTAATCCTACAAGGACGCCAATGGAGGCCCGACTCCAACTAAGGAAGGTCGACATTATGACGACAGTCGACTCCACCAATTACCGCAACATTGTTGGGAGTCTGCGCTATTTGGTAAACTCTCGTCTTGATCTTGCTTATTATGTTGGATATGTGAGCAGGTTTATGGAAGCACCTAGGGAGGAGCATCTAATGGCTGACAAGCGCATCCTGCGCTATGTAGCCGGAACCAGAGGCTGGGGTGTAAGATATTGCGCAGGGAGAGGAAAGGAGAAACTCAAGCTGGTCAGCTACAGCGATAGTGACATGGCCGGTGACGTTGATGATCATAAGAGCACAAGCGGAATGGTCTACTTTCTCTCAGGCGGTGCAATCTGCTGGCGATCAATAAAACAGAAGGTAGTTGTTTTGTCTTCCTTTGAAGCAGAATACATCGCCGCTTCGATGGCAGCAACACAAGGGGTCTGACTTGCGCGACTAATGGAAGAACTCATCGGGAGAGAAAGCGGTCCACCAATGCTATACGTAGACAACAAAGCTTCGATCTCCCTGATCAAAAATCCAATTTTGCACGACCGGAGTAAGCACATAGAAATCAGATTCCACAACATTCGAGAATGTGCAGATCGAGGGTTCATCAAGATTGATTTCATCCGAATAGAGAAACAACTTAGAGACATTTTCACCAAGTCCCTGACGCGGGTAAAATTTGAATAACTACGCTCAAAGATCGGAGTTCAAATAATAAGGTAGATATAGCATAGTTTTTAGGAGGAGATTGTTAAATAAAAGCTATGTTTCTTATTCAGTTAGGTTGTTTTGACGTCTCAAAACTTCTGAATTCACGCCAATGGAATAGCGTAATTCTTGGTGCAATTTTTGGCAAACTTGGGCGAAGTCTTCGCCCACTTTTCTATTTTTTGTAATTAGTTTTTCTATTTTTGTAATTAGATTTGTTATTTAAAGAATTCAACTGAAGAGAAATAAAACATCGAGTCTTCATCAAATCTCTCTCCCTCTCTCCTTTTACTTATGCTATTTTTTCTTTCAAAGAAACCTTCGACCAGTTTTTTTGTCAACATTTTCCTCAGAATTGCCAGAGTCAACAAAGGTATGGCTTTCGGATTACCAAGAATTGACTCAACTAATTTATGTGAAGGATGCATTTATCGCAAGCAGACTAGGAAGTCATTTCCTATTGGAAAAACGAAAAAAGCTTCACATTGTTTAAAACTAATTCACGTTGAATTATGTGGGCCAATGCAAACGAAGTTCTTAGGTGGGAGTATATACTTTTGACTATTCATTGATGATTATAGTAGCATGAGCTAGGTTTACTTTCTACAACATAAGTCAGAAAATTTTTAGAAGTACCAGATATTTGAAGCTATGGTGGAGAACCAAAGTGCCTGTTACATTAAAGTTCTTCGCACAGATAGAGGTGGCGAGTTCATATCTGAAGAGTTCAATCTGTTTTGTGAAGAAGAGGGCATCCAAAGGGAGTTAACAGCTCCCTACACTCCAGAACAAAATGGAATCGCTGAACGAAAAAATTGAACTATTGTGGAGATGGCAAGAAGTATGTTATAAGCAAGGAGACTTCCAAACCAATTTTGGGTAGAAGCTGTAGCAACATCTGTTTATCTATTAAACCTCTCACCAATAAAGACGGTTATGAATCGAACTCCTTATGAAGCATGGCATGGAAGGAAACCATCTGTAAATCATTTACGAATGTTTGGTTGTGTTGCTTATGCTTAAACATTCTCAAACTCGTCAAAAGCTTGATGAAAAATCTGAAAAATACATTTTCATTGGTTATTGTACTCAATCGAAGGCATATAAATTATACAACCCCTTAGTGAAAATATTTTAGTTAGGAGGGATGTAATATTTAATGAAAACGTGAGTTGGGATTGGAGTAAAAAACAGGAGCAACAGAAGATTACAGTTGAAGTTTTTTCAAATGAAGAGACAAGTGTCAACTCCAGTGCATCTCCTAGTGCTTCCACTGCAACACAAAATGTGTCAAATTCATCATTTTCAGCATCACTAAACAACGATTCTTCTCTTGAAGAACTTTCGGATGAGACACCTCCAAGGAAGTATAAATCTTTAGCTGACATATATGCATCATGTCAATTTGCTCTTACTATTTCAGACTCTATGAATTATGAAGAAGCAACTGAAAAAGAAAAACTGAAGAAATCCATGGCAGTAGAGATACAGTTCGTTAAGAAAAATGGAACATGAGATACGGTTGACTTGCTAAATGAAAAGTTCTATGGAGATTTACATGGGACATGCAGCCCATTGCGGTGGCATGTTTATCAATTTGATGGAGATTTACAAG
>NW_019272271.1:33464-34718 GCF_002738345.1 Cucurbita maxima
CATCCTCTTCCTAAAACACTGGTGTCCGACACCTCTTCCCATATAGGACCTCAATGGAGCCATATGAGTTTTTGCTTGATAACTGTTGCTATGAGACACTTCCATGAGGGATCAGTGGTCATCCCATGAACCCCCGAAATCCATCACACATGCCTTGTGCATGTCCTCTAATACTTGATTCAACCTTTCCATCTGTCCATCTGTCTGATGATGGATGGCTGTATTGAGATGAGGTTGGGTGCTCGAGGCTTTCTGCAAACCATTAAAAAAAAAAAAAAACCACGTCGAGTCTTAGGTAGATCGGATATGAGATTCATACTCACTTCCTCTCACTTCCACTAGGTATGTTTACGGGTTGTAGGATCCCTGTAGGGCGTTGTCTTGGGGCTTTCACCCACTGAGACGTTAGACAATGTCACACAAAATCTTTGATGTCTTTTTTTCATTCCTAGCCACCATTAACTGTTATACAGGTCCTGATCCATTTTTGTACTACTAGGGTGAAATGTGTAGAACGTGTCGTATGCTTCAGGCATAATCTCCTTAAGGATTTCCTTATCCCTAGGTACACACAAGTATCCCTGCCACAAAAGCCTGCATTAAGATGAAATTAAGAACTCCTGAGATATCTTAGCCTCTTGGGTGTCACAAACTTTGTGGAGCTGGGCATCTATAGACTTTACATCAATGATGCATTTACGAAGTGTTGGCTGTACTGTCAACTAAGCGAGTTATGCAGTGATGTTCTTAACTAATAAATCAATCTTAGCTCTTTGGATCTCCTCTTAAAGCTTGCTCTGTTGAGTGACCAATGCAGAGGTGTCGGCTGTCTTCCTACTTAAGGTATCAGCTACCACATTAGCCTTGCTAGGATGATATAGGATCTCAACATTGTAGTCTTTCACTAGCTTGAGCCACCTCCTTTGTCTCATATTCAACTCCTTTTGGGTGAAAAGAAAATATTTAAGGTTCTTGTGGTCAGTGTACACTTAGTCTCACCATACCGATAATGCTGCCATGACTTTTGTGCGAACACCATGACCGCTAGCTCTTTGTCATCAGTAGGATAATTCCACTCATTTTCCTTTAAATATCTAGAGAAAGGAACGTAATTAATTTCTCATTATGCATAAGCACTCAACTCAAGCCCTTAGCTGAGGCGTCACTATACGCTACAAAGAATGGTGCAGTCACCAACTTCTTTTTAAACTCTGGGAAGCTCTCTTCACAATCTCAAGTCCACACAAGGTTTTT
>NW_019272271.1:37372-40457 GCF_002738345.1 Cucurbita maxima
AGGAGTTCACCCTAGGCATATCACAACACTACAACTTATCAATCATATCTTAAGTTCAATCCTTACAAGAGTTTACTCTAGGCATATCACAACACTATAGCTTATCAATCATATCATAAGTTCACACAATCATTCAAAAGGAGTTTATGTATGATTAACTACACATACAACCATACAAGCTCAATGGGGCAATATCATCCATCAACACCCAGAGTGCAGATACACAAATCCTCCAGTCCACCAGCATAGTATGAATAGATTAAAGCAGTAGAAAGATAGTCCAACAAGCATACAAACATCGAGTACGAAATCTCATAAAGGCAGCAAGTCCAACATATATATATTAGACTTTGTAAGTATAGAGGATCATTAGATCTAACCACTGAGGGATAATTTGTTCTAGCATTCATGCAAAACCAAGCGCATCCTACAAGTATTACTTCCTAAATCCGTATGGTTACTTACAGGACGTGCATTTTGAAGCTTATTTTTTGGCTAATTAAGAGCTCCAAATCTCTTGAAAGTTCGCGGATAGGTCCTAAATCAAGTTAGACTTAGATCAGTATCAAAACCGAGATGAAAAATAGTCGAACGGAAGTCAAATCGGGATAAAAATAGTCTCACAGGCTGTTTCACGCGCCCCACGTGCCAGAGGGAATCCCCATGTGCACAGACGCGCACGTTCAGATGCACTGAGGGCATGGAGCGCGCACTAGTGTGTCGCCACGTGGCGAGAGCCGATTGGTCCACTGAGAGGTAAGGCGTGCGTTCGAATGTGGGTTCCTACGAATTTTCCCACACTAACGCATGGCAAATACGGAACAGGTCGGCTGACGAGTTCGGGTCACACGCGGGTTCACGGATCTGGTGGCGGGCGCCGATCTTCAAGCCCTATCTAACGCAGTATTTTTCATAATTTTCCTCCGCAATTCCACGTCTCACACGTGTCCCATTTTCCTAGCAACTCGCGGCCCTCTCCCTTCCTGACACGCTTCCCCCTCCGTTCTTCTTCTTCCTCTCATCTCTGCTATTTTTCAGATTTCGGTCAAATTCTATATCAACCTATTTATTTTGGATTTTTCTATCTTCCAAACCGTAACTCGAATTAAATCGATTCCTTCACAAGAATTCAAGATCACAAGTCCACCTATCTAAATATATTTTTATTGTATTTTTTTTTATAGAGCTTAATAAATGAAGTCGAAAAGCGAAAAAAATTCAGTTTCTTACCGAAGTAGGACAGTTTCACGATTTTGTTTTTCGACGCGATTTTTTGCCGCGTTTCCTCAGAAAACTTACGAAACTTCTCACCTAAAGTGTTGCAACTAGATTATTTAGGATTAAATCATCTAAAACTCCCAGATCTATGGTGAAATCTTGAAACAAGAGAGGTCGCGGACTTACCTCGTGTTCTTGCCCGTTTCTTGCCAGAAACGAACGATCCAATGCTCAGACCACTTCTCTTGATATTCTAAGTAGCTCTAGTAGGAGACCTAAGATTGAGATACTTCAGTTCAAGTTTAAGGTGTTTCTCCCTCCTTCTTCTTCCTCTTCTTAAAAAAAAAAAACCTAACTATTCTTTTCTATTTCTCTCTCTATAATTTTTTTCTTTCCTTTTCTTTTTCCTTTCTTCCAGGTCTGTCCTCAAGGTGGTATGTGTGGGGAAAATTTACCTTTTTACCCCCAATTGACTTTGACCCAAATTTCGATTACATTACCATTTTTTTTTTTAATTTTTTCCCAAGTTCCTTGATGCATCTTGAGCATTTCTTTCTTCTGCATTGATATGAAGATCACACTCTAAGTTCTCTAATAAAATATAGAAACTCACAATTGTTAAGAAGTTAGTTGTTCTTTAAAAAGTTCAGGGTAAGACTTCCTAACGTCATCCTCCCGCTCCCTGGTAGCCTTGCTATCAAGATGATTACCCCACAAGACTTTGACAAGGAGAATCTCCTTGTTTCGCAATCGCTTGACATCTCGACATATAATTTTGATTGGGGCCTCCTCGTAAGATAGATCCTCACGAAGCGGAAGTGCTTCGTGCTCATTAATGTGCGTGGGGTCTGGCGTGTACTTTCTCAACATAGATAAATGAAAAACGTTATGCACAGCGACAAGAGTGGGTGGTCACGCCAACCTATACGCTACAACCCCAATCCTCTCAAGGATTTTGAAGGGACCTATGAACTGAGGCTAAGCTTACCCCTTTTCCCGAACCTTAACACCTCTTTCATGGTCGTTACCTATAGAAAAACATGTTTGCTCACTACAAACTCGAGATCCTTTCTTCAAGTGTCAGTGTAACTCTTTTGCTAGCTCTGTGCAGTAAGTAACCATGATTCGATTTTCTGGACTGTCGCGTTGGTAACCTGAACTAATTTTGGTCCCATAAGTTGTTGGGCTTCATCCTCTTCCTAAAACACTTGTGTCCAACACCTCTTCCCATATAGAACCTCAACAGAGCCATATGAATTTTTGCTCGATAACTGTTGCAATAAGCAACTTCCATGAGCGATAGGTGGTCATCCCATCATCAACGAAATCCATTACACACGCATTGAGCATGTCCTCTAATACTTGATTCAATCTTTCCATCTGTCTGATGATGGATAGTTGTATTGAGACGAGGTTGGGTACTCGAGGCTTTCTGCAAAACCTTCAAAAAAAAAAAAAAAAATGAAAGGTAAACCTAGCATCCTGAACAAACACAATGGGAGTAGGCTCCCCATACAACCGAACTATTTCTCAAACATACAACTGAGCCAATTGATCCACTCGAAAAGTGCTCTTAACCGGGATGAAGTAAGCTATTTTTTTGTGTCTTTCAACAATGACTCAGATCACATGAAAACCACGTTGAGTCTAAGGTAGATCGGATATGAAATTCATATTCACTTCCTCTCACTTCCACTAGGTATGATTAAGGGTTGCAGCATCCCAGCAGGGCGTTGTCTTGGGGCTTTCACCCACTCAGACGTTAGACATTCACTAAGCCAATTGATCCACTCGAAAAGTGCTCTTAATCGGGATGAAGTGAGCTATTTTTTTTGTGTCTTTCAACAATGACTCAGATCACATCAAA
>NW_019272271.1:45776-64222 GCF_002738345.1 Cucurbita maxima
ATGGTAACCTAGGATTGAACGCCTATAGTAGTTTGAACACAGAAGATTTGTTATAGACGATTAAAGGGTGAGACCCTAGTGTTGTTGACTAATCTTGTAACGATACAAAAATAAATATATATTTATATTTATATATATATATACACATTTGGCTCGGTCGCCAAAAAACCTGCAAAAATTCAAATGAGATTCCAGAATTCTTGGACATGCCTTCCCGATCCTTACGACTCACCAAAAATAACTCCATACTTCTCCCCATCTTGTGCCAGATGCTCTAGACAAATGTAAAGGGAAAACATAGATAAAATTGAAGAGAGAAAGAGAGAGGAACCCGAAAAAACAACCACGACTAGTCCAACCAGAGAAACCCGGCACCCACATGACCCCAACTCCTACCAAAAACCCCAAAGCCTACCTACATGGAAAAATAGAACAAGCAAGCGATAGAAAGAGTTTAGGGAAGAGAGAGAAACACATCGTAAATTCATCAGCGAGATCCGAGAGTTGGGGAAGTTGAGAAATCAAAACGAATCCACATCCTTATACACTTAGATAGACTAGTGACATCGTGAGGTTAGAAAGTACATTAAATCAAGCCACAACGGTCCAGACACCATAAAAAATGCAATGAGAATCGAGGTTAGAGAAATGGAGCAAAAATCACAAAGAGTATGGTATTTGATGACACGTGCTCGTGGTTTTGCACGTGTCATAGATCATATATGTATGGCGTTATGAAATAGTACGAAAATACTATGCAATGTGATTGTTATGTTGTATTTGATAAATTGATATGCTTTACGATGTGATATGTTATGATCTGATTTGTTGAAAACGTTCTTGGGATATATTATGTGACTGTTATGATATATGATATGATATGTGCACGATATGGATTGTTGTGTTTGAAAGCATAAAAACTATATAATATGAGTTATATGTTTGATGAATGATATGATAAACATGAGAAATGACAACTAGCATGAAATACAACCCCGGCATACGTATGAATAATGATAAATGATATGATAAAAGTTATGAGATATGATATGAAAAATGTTATGATAGGAAGAAGACGCTAGTGGAGTTGTATTAAGGATAATTAAAATGGAAAGATATTGGGACCTCATGCTTATTGTGTGCTCATGCATCTTCCGAGCGAGATTTAAGAATTAAAATGAAACTTTACCAAATTAACGTAAGCAGAGATTTGAAAATAAGACTTGCTAGTTCAGATTTTTCTAATGGCGAACTTTTCTTCATGTGTCTGAAAGGTTGATGGATGTTATCGTTGGCCTCCCAGTGCTTGATGGATGTTTATCGCCCCATTAAGTATACGTGTGACTGTATGCATGAATATCTATATATTAACTTCAAGTTATTAAATATGTAATTCTCTCTTTAGAGAGTAGGTAGATAAAACAAATCAAGACTAGGGTGAGGTCTCAGTTTGGCCAGACGGTAGCCTAGGATGGAATGTCTCTAGTAATCCGAGCGAGTAGAAATTTACAAGACAACCAGAGGTGTGGCCCTAGTTCTCTTAACTGATTAAAAAACACAGGGACTCAAATTTGAGAAACTTGGAGACCTTAATCCATGTCAACATAGTTTTGTTATGAACTCTATTTTTGATATAACTTAAAGATATTGTATATTATGTTTAAAATTATTTATTAATATTATTTTTTTAATGTAAAAACGTTGTCGTCTTTTTATACTATCGAGTCAACTCTAGTGGCAATCTATGCGTCGTTCTAGCTCAAAAATGAAGTCATGAAAGTAATGGTACTAGAACCAAAGGTTTCTCTATGATCCATCTCCAAAGACGCCTTATCGAGACCATGTAAGACTTAGGTCAAGTATTCCCAAGGTTTTAAGTTATTGGGTGCATGATTGTAGGGTTACTATTTATGATAAGATTTCTCATAACCTTAAGACCCGGGCCATAAGTAAGTAGGGAATAAAAAAGGTAGAAAACTCCTTACCATATTTGGAATATTTTATTATTATTTTTCTTAAAAACCTCAATAATTTTTAAAAATTTATTCATCACTTTTAGTCCTTTTTTCCTTTTTGAGCCTTTTGAAATTCACTCTGGGCGAGGAATTAAAAATCTAAGAGAGTTCTTTAGAAATTGAAAAAAACAATCTTTTCCGTTACTTTTCTCTTTCCATTTCTTTGAAAAAGGCCTTTTAATTCCTTAAGATTACTTGGTAGGGTATAGGTGTGACTTGCTGAATCCCCTTGTTCTTGCCTAATCCTTTAATTTCTTCCTTTTAATCATTTGAGTCTTTCATGGGCGGCTTATTCTTGTTGGAGCAAATTCCCTTCATTTTTGGGTGTTACTCCTACGATCGTCCTGTGTTTTGGAAATCTGAAACAAAATATGGGTCTGGAACAGTAGTCACATCCATGACTTTGTGAATTCATGGGAGAGGGAGGAAAGACAGAAGAAGGAAAAAGGGACCAAAAGTCGACGGCGAGGAGCTCTTGAGAAGAGAGATAAAAGTTTCGGTAAATTCACATACAGTCGTGTGGAGAAGAAAATATCCATTGGGTTGGGTCAGATTCTTGTAAACTGTGATTACAACCCCTAACTCAAATTAAGACAAACCCAAGCCTCGACCCACGAATAGTGCGAAGCCCAGCAGCCACAAACAAATCCCTGAAGCCCACCTTTAACGCTCGGCCCACCTGTACCATCGATCGCTTGACCCACTAAACTAGAATTTCTTGACAAGATGATTAATTTATGATGACGGTAGTGACTCTAGATAAGTAGAATTTCTTACAGTATTCTTGTTTGAACGGAAGGATATGCTCCTTATATTAGAAATTTATTTTAGAGGGGCACAAATTAAGTTAAAAAAGACATGGATTACAAGATAAAAAATTTGAACTTGCCATTTTTTTTTTTTTTTTTACAAAAAAAATTAAAAATAATAACGAAGACTATATGGAGTTGTAATAAACCATAAAGCATTAAAGAATTCTTCCCTTATTAAACTTCTAATTAAACATTCAAACTATAATTATTTTTTTATAAATCGCAATAGAAGTTGAATATAGACAATGACTTTTTTTTCCATGGTATATTATATTTTCAGTGGTTGAACTTTTTCTTTTTAAAAAACTATCAATTATGTAAATTTAGAGATATATATAAAAGTACACACATATATATATATATATATAAAAAGACTGTGCCGTTGAAAATTTGAAATCATACATCACCCTTATTTACCTAAATCATTGGCCATTCAACTTGAGTATTTTGATAAATACTTCGTAAGTCACCCTGCTATTGGGGTTAGATGCAAGCACATACAATCATGGGTGGGACCTATCATATCAGTCTGTATTTCTTAGCCAGCTATCCTAAGCTGCTCTATACACTGTCTACACGTACGAGTATGGACCCACCAGTCGGCTCGCACACCTCTTGGGCCCCTTTCTTGTTAGGCGAGCATTATCTGGGAGCTGTTGATGTCGGACACCCGTTAGGAATAGCGACCTTCGTAGCATTATAATAAATATAATGGTCGTTTCCTTGTCTTGTAGTGTACACGTTCGTACTATCGTAAAAGATGAAGGGGTATCCCCCGATGCATGAACACACAATGATACCATGTGATGGTGTTAATATAACACACGCGGAAGCAATTTGGATCTTAGGCACTCTTAGAGCATCAATTATAGTAAATAACTAACATGTTCATAATTATTAAAACTCAAGGTGTTTGAGTACTAACCTTTTGTAGTTCAAATTCTTTTTTACTCACGAACCGGTTTTGAACCACCATTATTGTCTTCTCCACTATTCTCCGGCCTTAGAACGGGATTGTGGAATCCGATGAGTGACTAAACTTAGGAAGGATTTAGCATATATGAAGAGAGAGTTTGTGAGAGTTTTTCTCAAGATTTTTCCAAGGGAGCAGTTCCATGTACCTTGATCACTCTATTTATAGAGTCATATTTGTATTTTCATGCCAATGAAATCACCAAATTTTGACACTCAAAATTTCACTCAAATGTTTGGGATTATGTGGCAAGCATGGATGCTTGAGTTAACCAATTTTTGACACTCAAAATTTCACTCAAATTTGTGGGGTTTATTTGGCAAGCATGCAAGTTTGGTTAAACCAAATTTTGACTCCTCAAAATTCCACTAACATGGATTTTTCCATGAAGTAACCTTTTGACTTTCATCATTTTAATTAAACAATTAATTTGAATAATAAATTTCAAATTAAAGTAATATTAAATCATTAATTAAACTTTTTAATTATTATTTAATATTAATTCAAATGTCAATCCCAATCAATTCCAACACATATTGATTAAAATATTTAAATCTTATTTAAATATCTTCGATTCTCTCTTTGTGTTTAATTCGTAAATAAAACAAAAATGTGGTTAAATATATTGCACTCGTATTCACCATTCATTTATTACCCCATTTATTCTATTTAGTGAGCATGAAATCATTTATTGCGGTCCAACATGAAAAAAAATATGATTTGGCATAAATCGATCTTGATTGTACATTTAATTGAGTTATGTGGTAAAATTTCAGATATTTATGCTGAACGATGAGGGAGTAGCAAATCTAAAAATAAATGGGGATAACATGAAAATTTTAAATCTACATCAACAGTCCAAGTGGGTCATTAATTACCCAATGAAGAACATCCTATGTGGACAACTTATTCCTTTTCCGCCCTAAGGGGAACTCATGCTCAATATAAAAGGAAAAGAACACAAAGAGGAGGGTAGCCACACTTTGGGGACAAAAATTGAATTACACAGCAGCAGCCTCTGCTGCAGTGAACTGCTATGAAACCAGAGAAGAAAAAGAAAACCCTAATCCAGCAACTGTTGACAGCAGAAGGAAAAGGAGACCAATAAGGATTGATTAGGGCAAAGAGGTGGACGTGAGAGCTCAAGAGGAGGGAACTTCCATTGACGAACGGCAACAAACCGGGATAACTCTCTATTTCCTTATTCTTTTTCTTATTCCATCAACTTTACATGATGAAGATGTAAATTCATCTGTTTAATTCAGTTTGTATGGAGAGTTAAACTTTATAGGGGAGGCAAGAGAGTTTTATATAGTTTAAGTAGGTTGACGGTATGATTTTAGTTTATTAAAGAGTTGTTGTTAATGATTTACATTTGTGTTTAATTAGCTACTTTACAACATACATAGTTGTTTTCTTATTAAGGAGAAGTGAGGGAGCAATGAAATCCTCTTTAATGCTCTAGTTCCATAGCAAGGAGACTTGAAGGGTAATAGAAGGGTTAGAAATAATTCTTGTTTTAAGAGTCTTGTTAATAGAAATTAAAACTATTATGGAAATAATCACCATTCATGACCCTCGGACACTTCCTGGGAATCTATTAAAAGGAACTAAAATCTACCTTAAAACTCAACAACTTAACTATTTAATTTCTCTTAGCCGAACCTTCCTCATTATGGTTGATTTTCTCATCATTTTCTATTTTTCGATGGCAGTGGCACTCTGTTTTAGTTTTGTTTATGTAGTTAAAATCACCCACACCCATTTGAATGTTACGTAAAAACTCATTTAATTTCCAGCAAATAAAATTAACCAAAAGAGAGGTTCCCTGTGGAATCGATAATTTACTTATTACTTGCTACTTGTGATGGTGTATACTTTCACTTTATCTTGTAAATTTTACATCATTTTATTATATACATCCATAAGCGATCACTCCATATGTACAATTTAGTGATCACATTGTTTATATCATATACAAAAGTCAGCCGCATCCATAGTGTCCCTAGGATCGAAGGCACCCCTCTCTTTCAAGAGGATTCGCGACATGTCAAGCCCTAGTAAGGTTCTTCTCTTTGCATCGAATAAACCACATGCTCCACCGCTTGTGCGGGCCCCCGTCAATTCCTTTGAGTTTCATTCTTGCGAACGTACTTCCCAGGCGGGATACTTAACGCGTTAGCTACAGCACTGCACGGGTCGATACGCACAGCGCCTAGTATCCATCGTTTACGGCTAGGACTACTGGATCAGGTACTCAGCCTTATCCCTGTACTATAAATCATTTTTACTATATACTTGAACTTGATCCACTCTTATGTCTCTGCATATAGTTCAAGTAATCATACAATAGCCAGAGTATTCTTAGTTTATAGGATTTGGATTAATGATCGTAAAATTCACTTTATTCAATAACAATCTTTACTGAATAAACATCAATAATAACTTTATTGAAAATAGAATATGTTTTTATTTACAAACTATTAGTTTTAAGACATAAAACCCAACAACATGAGGTCCCTAACATCTTTCCTTTCAATATGCTCTATAACAACCTCTCTAGCATTTTTCTTTATATCATATCATTCTATCATAACTTTTCATGTGTATATCGGGTTTGTTCATTATTTCAATTCATCACGTTGCTCGTCAATCATATCATATCATATATTTAATGATGTCAAACATATGTCATATCATAAATATCATACAACATTGTATAGAATCACCCAATCACAGAAGAACATCATCATACATCGTACATCATCATCATACAATATAGTCACACATCATAAATATAAAGAATAAATGACACATGTAGGGGCCACTAGGCACGTGTCGTCGTCATACATTAAACAAGTCATTAAACCTATCCGATAGTAAGACCACTTACTTGGTTGGCCTTAACGCCGACGTTCTCCACAAATTCGAGTACGTTTGCTTTTCATCCCTCGAAATTTCTGTTGGCATTATTAGTTGTCGTTTCCTATTAGAATGTCCATCTTGTTTCGTTAGAAACTACAATTTCTTACCTTTGTTTAACATAAATCGAGAAAGTGAACCTTATACTGAATTTAATTTCCATAAACAAGGTCAATTTCAGCTTTAGGAAAGTTAGAACAGTAAAAATTGGGCAAAATACCCTTTAGCAAGCCGAAAAGCTAGTTTCTGAGCCGCAAAGCCGAGCCTAGCCATCTGAACTCCATAAGCCGAAGAAGTTTCTGACTGCAAGAGCGACTTGTGGCGCCATAAGGTGTGAACACGTGTTTTCCGGCGATCGTGTTTTTTTTTTTGGCCTTTAAAGATTCTATTTTTGTTTCATTCTCGAGAATGGTGTATAACTTCCAAATTTATTTCATTTTTGTGCTTGAAAGTTTTCTAAAAAATCTAGACTTTGATATTAAGGCTGACGTAATATTTTATTCTTCAATAACAACTTTTATATTTTATTGAGATGTACTCATTTATATATTAAATGTTTCCATATATTTTAGAACTTAAATGATTAACCGACATTTTGTAACAATAGTACTAGGCAAGCACACAACTTAAGTAGAAAAGAAAAGATTTGATGTGAAGTAAGGCAAAGGCGATGGATTTGTCTAAGGACTCCATGGATGAATGAGCTCGAATACCTTTGTTTTGCTATTATATAAAGAAAAACCCTTCTCATTTGCTCGCCAAATGCAGTGGGAATAGTTGCATCGTTCTTCAAGCCAAATTCCCTTCTCTGGCCAAAAAAACTCGAACGAAAACTTCCCATAATTGCTGTTATAGTTGCACCAAAACAATGTTGTCTGCAAAAAGTTCTCTTTCAATTCCTAAATGTATTTTTGTTTGAACTGATGAATATGCTTCCCTATATCTGAAAGTTATGTCAGATGGGCACAAATTCAATTGAAAAAATGAAAAAAAAAATTAGAACTATAAGAGCCTATATAATTACATAGCCATATGTTGTGCGTAATTCAACTAGTTGAGACCATATAAGAATCCATGAAGAGGTTAAGTATCATTCAACCTCTCCATGCCACATATTTATTAACAAAAAAATAAAAAATAAATAACCCCAACCTCAAAGAATTTGTAATTAAATCCTTGAAATTGAGATAAAAAATAAACATCCATCTAGATTCTTTTTTTTTATGTGGGATATTATACTTTTCAAATTTGAAATTGAGAATGTGGTTAAATAAAAATTTTAAAAAAACTCTCAAATCTATAAATTTAGATATACATAAAACAATATGGTCTCGTTGAATATTTGTCATAGTGCAACACCCTTATTTACCTAAATCGTTGTTTTTCGATTTGCAATGGGCCAGTAAAGGTACGTCTTGATAATTAAGAATCGTCACTTTCCATTGAGAATGTGGATATTGCATTGCAAAACAAGTGGAAACATTAGAAGTTGATGCAAAAGTAAACAACAAAATCATATTGAAATTATTCATAGTCTTCATTTTTTATCAACTTACAATTTGTCTGTGTTTCATTTGGATTGTTTTGAACCCCATATACATATATATTAACAACTTTTAAAGATAGAATTTTTTGTAAAAAGCTATTAAAAGAAAAACTAAAAAAAAAAAAATGAAAGGATATTTAAGAGGATTTGTTTGATAGGTTAAGCTTTATTTAGCAAGGAATTACCCACATCCCCAAACTTAGGTTACCCTTTTTTCTCTCTCCCAAAGGCCAATCATATACTTTTCCTAACTCTATTGGGATGTCTCCTTCTCATGTTTCTTCATTTTAGTGCTCCAATTTTTTTAATAAAATGGAGACGTGTATATTCATTTTGAACTCGAGTATTTTATTTTTCGATAACAACTTGGATATTTCATTACCATACATGCACTATTTAGTTAAAAGTCTCGGTATAATTGAGAACTCAAACGTTTAACAGACTTGCTTTTATTAGATAAGTATTGTAGTAAGTACACAACTTCTAAAGAAACGAAAAAATATCATGTGGAGTGGAGGAAAGGTTATGGTTTGGTCTAAGAACTCCATGAATGAATGAGATCGAATAACTTTGTTTTACTATTATAAAAAGAAAAACCCTTCTCATCAACATCCCAAATGCAGAGCCAACAGTTGTATTGTTCTTGAAGCCAAACTTCATTATCCGGCGAAAACATCTCGAACAAAGATGTGCAAGATTGCTACTAAACTTGCACCAAAACATTGTAGTCTACAAAAAAAAAAACTCAACCTGGAATTTAAACTGTATTTGTAACCTTAAAAAAAAATAAAAAAATAAAGTTGCCTAAAAGGCTCGTGAAATCCTCTCGGAAAAAACCCAGACCTCTCCTCCTTGTTTCTCTTAGTAGTTCCAGAGAGAAATCTTTGGCCAATTGGTACTCCATGTTCGAGATTTAACATTTTCCTCTCCTAATTCTTCTTCTTAAAACCCTAGTTCTTTCTCTTTTTCTCATTTTTTTTTCTCTTTTCCTTGCATGTCTATCCACGCTCACTCAAAGTAGTTTGTAGGGGCAAAATTACCTTTTCCCAGTTGAGTTTGACCCAAATTTTCTATTTAATTATTCTTTTCTATGTTCTTTGAGGTGTCCCAAGTATTTTTTTTCTTTTGCACCCGTTTGAAAATTACGCTCTAACCTTAAAAAAAAAAAAAAAAAAAAAAACTCTAAGATCCTACCTAGGATAGGAGAAAATTAATTATTTTTAAGTAGGAGTTTGTAGTTGTTGGATGGGTTTACCAACTACCACCTTTGGATGATGAGTATGCTAGCACTCACTGTGCCAACTTGATAGAGAGAAATCGTTAAGGTTGCACGTTAACTTCAGATATCGGTTACCACTGTATAGGTTAAGCTAGCTATCTAAGACTATACACAACAAGAATAATACCCCGGGAGCCCAGTGTTAAGTTTGTGGTCTTTTTCTAGATCAAGGCTAAGATAAGAGCCTACCAATAAGTTAGTTTCATAATATATTTCTATATTCACCCCTTTTCCTTTTTTATGTTGAGGTCTCACAGGCGGTTGGTTGAGGTGGAAGAGGGTCTAAGAGCTGTACAGTGACGAAGGATGACTTGTTCCAGAACATAATTTCATTTATGTGGGTAGGCTCACTCACTCCTTCGCGTCGACGCCGTGATGATGGGTGTCGAGTTGTCATTGAGCTACAACGACGAGTGTGCCTTTAAATCCCGTTGAGTCGGTGTTGTACAACAAGTGCGGGAAAACATTGAGTAGCTACGAAAGGAGCTCTTAGAGCTTCGCTTGAAGGACGGTGAATGCGTCAATGATTTTTTAATGCGGATCACGGGGCTCGCCAACAACATCACCACTCTTGGTGGCAGCAGCTAGACAGAAATTGTGAAGAAGATGCTGCAGGTCGTCCCCCTCAGGTCGTCATCGACAGGAGGTTCATCTTCGGCTATTTATATGAATTTGCATCAAGAAGGGACGCAAACTTCTGATTGAGTCAGTACCCTCAGAGATTCGCTTTAAGGTCGAGCTTGCTGCGAAAGGAGCTCTCGGAGATCCGCTTTAAGGACGGTGAATCCGTCGATGATTTTTTAATGCGGATCACGGGGCTTGCCAACAATATCACCACTCTTGGTGGCAGCAGCGAGACAGAAATTGTGAAGAAGATGCTGCAGGTCGTCCCCCTCAGGTCGTCCTCGATCATCGACAGGAGGTTCATCTTCGGCAATTTATATGAATGTGCATAAAGAAGAAACGCAAACTTCTGACTGATTCAGTATCATCCTGCAGGCATTTTCGAGTGGATGCATACACACACACTTTGGTCGATCAACCCTTTACCTCGTTGTAGGGCCTTTAAATCCCGTCGAGTCGGTGTTGTACAGCGAGTGCTGGAAAACATTGAGTAGCTGCGAAAGGAGCTCTCAGAGATTTGCTTTAAGGTCGGTCTCGCTGCGAAAGGAGCTCTCGGAGATCCGCTTTAAGGACGGTGAATTTGTCAATGATTTTTTAATGTGGATCACGGGGCTCGCCAACAACATCACCACTCTTGATGGCAGCATCAGCAAGACAGAAATTGTGAAGAAGATGTTGTAGGTCGTCCCCGATCATCGACAGGAGGTTCATCTTCGGCTATTTATATGGATGTGCATAAAGAAGGGACGCAAACTTTTGACTGAGTCAGTACCATCCTGCAGGCATTTTCGAGTGGATGCATACACACACACTTTGGTCGATCAACCCTTTACCTCGTTGTAGGGCCTTTAAATCCCGTCGAGTCGGTGTTGTACAGCGAGTGCTGGAAAACATTGAGTAGCTGCGAAAGGAGCTCTCAGAGATTTGCTTTAAGGTCGGTCTCGCTGCGAAAGGAGCTCTCGGAGATCCGCTTTAAGGACGGTGAATTTGTCAATGATTTTTTAATGTGGATCACGGGGCTCGCCAACAACATCACCACTCTTGATGGCAGCATCAGCAAGACAGAAATTGTGAAGAAGATGTTGTAGGTCGTCCCCGATCATCGACAGGAGGTTCATCTTCGGCTATTTATATGGATGTGCATAAAGAAGGGACGCAAACTTTTGACTGAGTCAGTACCATCCTGCAGGCATTTTCGAGTGGATGCATACACACACACTTCGGTCGATCAACCCTTTACCTTGTTTACTGTGTAAGAATAACTCACCAGAATCAGCCTCCAGTTTACCTCCTGAAATAAGGGAGGGAATAAAGGTGAGGGAGTGAGAGTGAAATCTAGTTCGTGAAGTAGAGCATCCTCCAGTTTACCGCCTGAAATAAGGGAGGGAATAGAGGTGAGGGAGTGAAATTTGGTTCGTGAAGTAGTGATTGAGTTTACCGAGTGAAAGAGAAAGAATAAGGAACAATCACTGAAGGTAATAAAGGAAAAGGAGAAGAGAAAGAATGAAGGCAATAGTGGGTCGGTCAGGAGTGAAAGCAAGCCAGTTCCGTAAACTCTCTCTCTCTCATGAATCTTTCGTCTTTCCTCTCCCTTCCGGTCGAGCACTTCGTTCCTCTCCTGTCAGCTAACTCCTGAATTTCTTCTTTTACTGTAAATAAAGGTTAGCTTTACCTCTTGTCTTGCTTGAGTCTTTCAAACACTGTCATCTAACTTCTTCATTTCTTCTTGTTTTGTCTCCCTATCACTGTAAATGAATAGAATATCTTAATCAGATTCTTTCTCGTCAGGTTCAGGGGAAGGTTTTCTCTTGAGTCTTTTCTCTCCTTTCTTATATTATTGATGGATAGGTTGGCTGCACTTCTTTTGAGGTAAGAAGAGTTCCTTTTGATTCAATTGCAAGAAAACAACCTCTTTTTAGAGTTTGATACGAAGACTAAGCTAAACAGTCTATTTATACATACGGATTCCTCAAAAATTAAAAAAGAGACTATCATCATATATGACGAAGCATCACCATCACTCTGTCTGTAGGCTGTTGGATGCCCTTCTTCCTGGCAACAAGATCAGATCAAGAATAGCCAACTAGGAAAGCAAAGTCAGACTAGTGCCACACCCAAGGCACCAAGACTGCTTATTCCGCTAAAATAGTAAAGAGACAAGACTTCTTATGCCGGAAAAGAAAGTCAAGTGCTAACGTGCAGCTCCCATTCCTACACCAAGAGAAAGCCTAAGAGAAGACTATGCTACCAGTCCTAGTTGGCACCGAAGCCAAGGGAAATTGAACATGAGGAATGAAAGAAGAACTTAGTCGTATTCAATGCGGGAAGACCCAGCCTCCCAGATCCGCATCAGCGAGTGGTGTGATGACGACCAACTTGACTGAAAATAATGATTTGAATGTAATTGCCTCGGGAAAAGAGAGAACAAGCGGAACAGCTTTATCTATTATATGAGAGGACGGCTGCCACTTCCGTATTACCATTTATTTAGACACTCCCCGATTCTTACTAGACAAGATAGGGGTCAAGAGATTCTGATTAGTGTCAAATAGCCCTAGCCTCATTCACTCCCGGTGAAATAGCAGCTACGCCCCTTGGTTCCGAGCGTTTGAACGATTCCCAGACTCTTTAGCTCTTTATGTATGGCAGCTAGTCTAGATCGATTCCTAATAGGATTGGAAAATCTTTCTTTGTTAAGACATAGAAGAGATTGAAATTCTAGAGAAAAGCAAGGTTTGTAACCCCCTAACCCAGACCAAGATGGAGGAAATGGAGGGGAGATCAATGAAGCTAGGTGGAGAGAAGCACAGGTCGGAACAATTACTCGTTTGAATCAAGTTATTAGTACATTGACAGACCGGATGGAGCGAATTGAAATAGCCTTAGGTAATCTTCAAGGGAGGGAAGCACTCTTTAATGAACTAGTTGAAAATGAAGAAGATGACAATGTCACCCTTTTAGCGGGACATAGTCCTAGGGGAGGGAGAGATGTCGGTCGAGGGAGAGGAAGAGTCAGAAGAAGGGGTAGAGAAATTTTAGTACCAAAAAGAATTTAGAGTACCAGTATGAGAGAGAAAAAGAAAAAGGAGTCGGGGGAGTAAAGCTAAAAATTCCAACTTTCTATGGGAAATCTGATCCAGAGGAGTATTTGCAATATGAGAGCAAAATTGAGCATGTCTTCGATTGCAACAATTTCAGTGAAGAAAGAAAGTTGAAGCTTGTTGTGGCTGAATTTTGTGATTATGCTATTATATGGTGGACATCTTTAAAATCAGAGTGGAGGAGAAATTATGAAGAACCAATTGAAACGTAGGATGAATTGAAGACATTAATGAGAAAAAGGTACATTTCTAAGCATTATTCTCGAGTACTCAAGCAAAAACTCTATACTTTACAACAGGGATCCAAAAGTGTTGAAGAATATTATAAAGAAATGGAGACCCTTATGAATAGAGCATGTATTGATGAAGATGAGGAAGATACAGTGGCTAGATTTCTTGGTGGGTTAAACCGACAACTTGCTCATCAAGTGGATAGGCAAGTGTACTTTGATATGCAAGAATTGTTACACCTTGCTGTCAAAATCGAAGGGCAACTAGCTTGGGAGAAGGAGAACTCCAAGAGGTATGGTATTTCAAAGTCTACTACTTTCAACACTTTGGAAAAAGAATGCAAATATTGAAAAGATAGATTTCAAAGTTGGAGGCAAGTATGATCTTGACAAAAAGAACAAAGCTGAGACCTCCAAGGGTAAAAAGAAAGGGGAGGAATATAAAGAGATTTGAGAAAGAAATAGAGACATCAAATGTTGGAAATCTCAAGGAATTGGTCATCTTAGTCGTGATTGTCCTAACAAGAGAGTCATGATCATCAAGAATGGACAAGTTGTCACAGATAGTGAGGAAAGTGACCATGATGAGCTAGTTGAAGAGGAAATCCAGGAGCATGAGGAGGAACTAGAAGATGGGAGTCGTTTGGTACTTGTAACCAGAAGACTTCTTAAAACTCAAGTTACAGAGAATGATGTTGATGATCAAAGAGACAACCTATTTCACACAAGTTGTTTAGTTAAGGGGACTCCTTGTAGTCTTGTAATTGATAGTGGAAGTTGCACCAATGTCGTAAGTACAATGCTGATTAAAAGGTTGCTAATTCCAACCCAACACCATCCTAAACCTTACAAGCTTCAATGGCTCAATGACAGTGGAACAATGAAGGTAACTTCTCAAGCTTTAATATCTTTTACTTTAGGAAAATATAAAGAAAGTCTTTGTGACGTTTTACCAATGCATGCTGGAGACATATTGCTTGGCCGACCATGGCAATTTTACAGGAGGATTATGTATGATGACTATTTAAATAGGTATTCTTTTGTAAAAGATGGTAGAAAAACCACTCTTGTGCCTTTGAGTTCTACAAATGTATTTGTTGATCAATTAAAGTTGGAGAAAAAAAGAAAGAGTTTGAGGAAAAAGAGTTGAGTGAAAAAATAGAGAAAAAAGTCAACGAGAAAACCATAGTGAAAAAAAAATAAAATTGTAGAAAAAGGAAAGAATGTGAGTTGTTTGGCTAGAGTTGGAGAGGTTAGAAGGGCAATGTTCTCACAAAAAACCATCTTTGTACTTGTATACAAGGAAGGATGTTTGGTCTCTAACGATAATAATTTGTCTTTGCCTAGTATGTTTCAATCTCTTTTACAGGAATTTGATGACGTATTCCAAGATGAAGTCCCTAAAGGACTACCTCCAATTAGAGGTATTCAACATAAAATAGACTTCATTCTAGCGGCGATAATTCCAAATCAGCCAGCTTATAGAGCCAACCCAACTGAGACTAAAGAAATTTGAAGACAAGTAGAGGAGCTTATGGAGAAGGGCTATATATGAGAGAGTTTGAGTCCATGTTCTGTACCAATCTTATTGGTACCGAAGAAAGATGGAACGTGGCGTATGTGTGTGGATTGTAGAGCCATCAACAAAATCACGGTGTGGCAAGACTACTTATGGCCTAGAGAATTTGTGATCCACTCTGATCATGAAAGCTTGAAGTATCTTAAGGGTCAAAGGAAACTGAACCGTAGGCATGCAAAGTGGGTGGAGTTTATTGAAACATTTCCGTATGTCATCAAATATAAGCAAGGTAAGGATAATGTGGTAGCTGATGCATTATCTAGAAGGTACAATTTTTTTACTTCTCTCTGTGCAAAAATTATTGGATTTGAGCATATTAAAGAATTATATCGAGATGACCACGACTTTGGAATTATTTATGCATCTTGTCTTACAAAAACAGCTGTAGATGATTATTATGTGTTTCATGAATTCTTATTTAAGAAAAGTAAGGTTTGTATTCCTAAATTCTCTATCCAAGATTTGCTTGTTAAAGAAGCACATGGTGGTGGCTTAATGGAACATTTTGGGATTAATAAAACTTATAATATGTTGCATGAACACTTCTTTTGGCCGAAAATGAAGCATGATGTTCATAAATTTTGTAGTCGATGCTTTAAATGCAAAGAAGCTAAATCTAGGTCACAACCAAATGGATTGCAAACTCCTTTGAATGTACCTAATGAACCTTGGACTAATATATCTATGAATTTTGTTCTTGGTTTACCACACACTAAAAAGGGTAAAGATAGTATTTTTGTTGTGGTAGACAGATTTAGTAAGATGACTCATTTTATTGCATGTAACAAGATGAACGATGTAAAACATGTTGCTGACTTATTTTTTTAGGGAAGTAGTAAGATTACATGGAATCCCTAGAATAATTGTTAGTGATAGGGATGCTAAATTTCTAAGTCAATTTTGGAAAGTATTGTGGGGTAAATTGGATATCAAATTGTTGTTTTCAACTACATGTCATCCTCAAACGGATGGACAAACTGAGGTGGTTAATAGAACATTAGGAGCATTGCTTAGGGCTATTATTTTTAAGAATATTAAGTGTTGGGATGAATGTTTCCATTTGTAGAGTTTGCATATAATAGAAAATTCATAGTACAACTCATTGTTCTCCTTTTGAAGTTGTTTATGGATTTAATCCACTTACACCTCTTGATTTGCTTCCTATTCCTTCTAATATGTTTGTGAGTGATGCAGCCACAAGTAAGGCAGACTTGATCAAAACATTGCACAAGGAGGTGAAGGAGAGAATTGAGACCCAAAATTTCAAAGTTGCTTCAAGGATTAACAAAGGACGAAAGGAAATCATTTTTAAACCTAGTGACTGGGTTTGGATACATTTTCGCAAGGAGCGATTCTCATCTCAACGGAAGACAAAGTTACATCCAAGATAGGATGGCCCTTATCAAGTCCTTGAAATAATTAATAACAATGCATATAAAATTGATCTTCCCGGAGACTTTTCAATACATTCTACTTTCAATGTTGTTGACTTAAGTTCTTTTGATGTAGGTGATGATTTTTAAGTACATTCTACTTTCAATGTTGTTGACTTAAGTTGTTTTGATGTAGGTGATGATTTTTCTGATTCGAGGACGAATCCTTTTGAAGAGGGGGAAGATATAAGAATCATGGTGTTCCAAATGTTCCAACTGAACCTATTACACGATCCAAGGCGAAGAAGATTCAACAAACATTCCTTCTTCACCTACAAAATTGGTTCTTCATCTACAAAATTGGATCGGTTCGGTTCAACCATCATTTGTAGAATTAGAAGCGGATACAATTGACGAAGGACAATTGAATATTTTCACGGTTGAAGTTGGAAAACATTAAAAAAATGTCAACAACAAGGTTTGAACCTACACAAGTGAAGCCTAATAAATTTCTAATTTATTTCTTTAGCCACTCAAACGTATTCACATGACTACATACTTAAGCACAATAATCTAGTATACAATGTATCATATCATAAACAAGTCATAACGTAAACACTTCATAGTCATATCGTCACAAGAACGTATCCTAACGCTATCGTTCTATAAATCTATCACAAACCTATCCCTTTCTACCCTTAACCTAACCGTATTCTTTCATTAATCTCTCTTATCCATAGCACTCCGGTATGTAACCTAATCTTAACGTTTCATGAACGTATCTTACTCCTATCGTTACATTTCGTTTTGTGCATCCTTCTCGTATCCTATCTCAAACATATCCTTGAGCACATCGTACCATAATTATTATCATACAATCCACATGTTATAACATAACATAACATATAGGAAGCATATCGATCCACAGACAATTCACACATATCAATATATATGACACGTGCAAAACCACAGGGCATGTGTCAACATCAAATATAACCATGCCGATAGTAAAGTCACTTACCTGGCTCACTTAATTGTAACCTAAAGCAAATAAAAAGTCTTAAAATACATTAATGAAATACAATAACTCTAAATTACTCTAAAATGTAATCCACCCAGAATTTATAACATGAAACTTCATTCTTCTTCAATGTGCCATGAACTGAAATATCTTTTGATAATTTCAACAATATTTTCTTCACATCTTCATTGAAGCCTATTGTATGATTGATGTCTCTTGGTTCATATCATTCTTGACTTCTTCAAGAGGATTCGTCCTCGAATCTATTTGTGAAACTTTGCTGCAAAAAATAAGATATGGAAATACGAAGGACCTCACAACACTCTCTCATGAGTATACACTGAAGGAATTTTTAGGCCACTCTTTTTACACTCATTTACATAAATGAAGCTATCATATTCTCACCTCTCAAAATTTTAAATAGAGCAAAGATTGAACGACGTTCGTCTCTTTGGGACATCCTACGAATAGGCATAATTTTGAACGACGTTCTAATTTCTTAGGATTTTGCACCAACACATGTGTTGGGCATCCCCAAACTCTAAAGTGACGTAAACTACCTTTACTGCATAACTCATAAGGTGTTTCTGAAACACTCTTAGAAGGAACCATGTTCAAAATGTATGCATCAGTCTCCACTGCATATCCCCAAAACGAATCAGGTAATTGAGCGAAACTCATCATAGACCGAACCATGTCTAACAGAGTTCTATTTCTCCTTTATGATACACCGTTCTGTTGAGGCATACTAGGGGCTGAGAGTTGGGACGTTATTCCATATTCTATCATATAGTCCTGGAATCTTAAGTCCATATACTATCCACCTCGATTTGATCGAAGTGTTTAATAGTTTTTCCTAATAGATACTCAACTTCAGTCTTATACTCTCTAAACTTTTCAAGAGCTTCCAACTTGTGATGCATTAGGTAAAGATAGTCATACCTTAAATAATCATCAATAAAACTGATGAA